>NC_056733.1:978868037-978910537 GCF_019279795.1 Protopterus annectens | reverse complement strand
GTAAAAATGGCAGAGAATTGGTGTTTAAAATAGTCCTTGCATGTCTTAGCCTTCACACAGATGTGGTTAGCTATCAGCAATGCATTTGGCAAAATAATGAAATACAGGCACTGTACTATCCTGCTTTCAATACAGCTTTAAGATGCGAAACATGACAGTCTTCCATTCCTCTGTTTACTCCTGAGGATACATGCTTCACAATGACTCCATCTTCAGATGGTTAATTAATGGATGACAGTTCTTTCCACTCTAACATAATTTGCTTCATCAGGTGCACAGGTGTGTGCATAGTATTGTGCGGTAATCTTCACCGTGTTTATCAGGTGTGCTTTATCGCTCGTCTTGTGTATTCAAATAAGAAGATGAGGCTTGGGTGTTCATTTAAGATGTTTATTACACAAAAACCCATCAGGATGGATGACTGAAACATTAAACATAAGCGAATTAGCTAAATAACTGCTACACACATACATGCTTTCACTCCGGCTTCGTACACAAAATGGCACATGTGCTCAGTACTTTTATGCACGTGTCCATGAACTACAGCGGCTATAAAGGTACAACACACACACTATGATCTACATCCTCCGTGTTTGATAATTTTGTCATGCACATGAAAAATGACAATCAGATACACACGCAAATTATATAAACACATAAACAACAACAATCATGTCCAGGTTGCCATGTGTCTAGGATTAGGTTTTGAGATCTGACCTGACCTCATAATATAATAATCAGTACTGGGTTTAGCAACAAGGACAGTTACTGGGGAATGCTCTTCATTAGGAACTTCAGGAATACTTTCAGGAATGGGAACAGAACAGTCGATAGCATACTCTGAGAACTGGAGCCTCCATTACAGACAAAATGCTGTAACACTGGCTCGGAGACTAGCAATAAATGTTTCCAATTCGCCTAAATGCCATTCCTTGTGATTCAGTGATGTGTGATCTCAGTTCCTCACAAAGATGTTTCACAAGTCCTATTCGTTTCAAATTCCTGCTCTTTTTAGGCGGATTTGCTTTCTCCAATTGGGTTTGGGACTTAACAAGACCTTTCATGTCTACAAATGCACTTGGTCACGAATCTCTACAGTAAAGGAAAATTCTCTTTACTCTAAATCAGATCAACTGATGTAAAACTTAAAATACTCTTACTATATCCCTACAAAGTAACACAAACACTCTCAGAAAATTAAGAACAGCACTGATAGGTCTCCTTTAAGTGATAGCCCAGCAAATGACAAAGACAAACGCGGTGTCTGCAAAGCTACTTCTCATCACTCTAACGATCTTCACTTAAAACAGACCCTTTACAATAACTGTTTCCAGTACACACACACACACACACACACATACACACACATACACACACACACACACACACACACACACACACACACACACACACACACACACACACACACACACACACACACACACACACACACACACACACATATACATACACGCATGCCTGCACACACACACACACATATACACACACATATATATACACACACACACACACACACACACACACACACATATATATACACACACACACACACACACACACACACACACACACACACACACACACACACATATATATACACACACACACACACACACACACACACACACACACACACACACACACACACACACATATACACACACACACATACACACACACACACACACACACACACACACACACACACACACACACACACATACATATATATACACACACACACACACACACACTCACACACACTCACACACACACACACACACACACACACACACACACACACACACACACACACACACACACACACACACACACACACACACACACACACACAGACACTCACACGCACACACACACACACACACACACACACACACACACACACACACACACACACACACACACACACACTGTCTTCTTAACTGGAGCGGCAGTCTTCAAGCATTGAAGTATACATCCTTTCACTGTTTACGGATCTACATTTCAGGAACCTGTGGCTTTGATTAAAATATGTTACACGATTGCAGGTGCCTACTTTAAAATTAATAACATGAGGTGCCATTGCATGCTTTGTCAGCAGAGTATTTTATTTTCTATCAGTGGGTAATTTTACCAAGAGGAATTCAAGTAGAATAATGTTCGTCCTCTTCATATGCAGAATTACAGTAGAGACAGATTAATGAGTATATTTTAAGATGCATTCACACATACACATTTAAATTATGTGGCATTGCTGCCTTTTTTCATAAATAGAAACACTTCGATAGGGGTATAACTGCAATCCGCCTGGCAGAAGACTTGCCTAGAGTTTCTGCCACCCTGAAATATTGCTGTAGTTCGAATGCTAAGTCATTTCAGGCTAATCTTCTCTTCATCCAGGTGAAACCTTAGTTGTCATCACCCTTAATTCATAGAAACGCAGACACGGTTGTGTTGTTTCATACTTTTTCTGTGTAAACAGTGTAATTTCAGTACTTGATTTACGCACCTAGTTGGCAGCGAATACTGCAGAAACAGGAACTCCATCTGCTGCTTCCCCGCACAAGACTCTTAATTATCTCTTTTAAGCATAAATAAACCCACAGTTATCCAAGGTGTTCTTTACAGCTCTGCAGCTAATCTAGTTCCAACAGAAGCTTAATATTATTACCTGTGAAAGATGGTAATAAAAGGTGTCCCCCACCGCATGCATGGATAACAGCCAAAATATTAGTGTATACTGTACATAGGTCACTGCTTTTAATTAGCATAAAAACTGCACTTTAAATATCAAGGCACACTGTGCAAACCTTGTTTCTGCCAGTAAACAGGTATTTGTGTGTCTTCTGAGGTAAAAGCCTAATGCATGTCCCTGACAGCGAGGACCCAGCATGTACGCAGATGGGCGGCTGCTTATAAATATATTAGTTAGTATTTTTTTTGTACTGCAGTTAACTAAGCAAGCCTATGTTGAGTAAGATTCATACTTTTTTTCAAGATAAACACATTACACATACCATACGCCTGAGTCAAGCCCTGAGGAGGGAATATTATTATTATTATAATAATTGGGTTGGGAGGGTGGCCTAATGGTTAAGGTGTTTACCTTACAAACACAAGGTGCAGGGTTTGAGTCTCACAAGGGATAATTGGCTAGGCTTGAAATAGCTCGCAAGGGCAGTTAGCCTAGTACTACCCTATGAACCTATTATCAGCAGGACATTGCTCCTGTACAAGGAACATTTTTTAAAACATTAGCGATGTTAACCTGAGAAGTTGACAGAATAACTGGATGTGAGCTGCACCTATCTTTTTGGCATGTACTTGACCAGACACATACAACAGCTGGAACATATTTAAAGCTTCCTTACTAGAAGAATCCAGTGTCTAAACACATTATCGTATACAAATCACCTTAAGGCCCTATCACTATTCCAGGTCTCCTACAGGTTACTGAGAGAGTGTCTGGCATACAAGGCATCCTTGGATCCAACACTGATTGATGCACCTTTTGGACATCCACAAAACGAACAGTATCTGAACCATTAGATCCAAGGATTTAAATTTTGCTTGGGACACAAATGTGTCTCAGAGGGTCCCCATGCACTGGAACAAGCTTCAAATTCATGTGAAGCAGAGTCCATCCCTAGCCCTATTTAAGCATAACTGAGTCTGACCAATAGGTGGGAAATTGGAAATCATCCCTATTGCCATTGCCAATGCGCAATGCCACCTATCCATTTTTTTTCTGAACTATCCACAAATCAAATCAATTTTCTGGTAGTCAAGAAAACACTGTACAAACTCCACTTTTCTGTTTCACAAAATGAAACAGACTATCAGTGTTTGTTAAATTGGCTGATTTACTATGCTATTTTACAGAAAAGCATAGTAAATCGGCTGAAAGCAGGCATCTGGAACAGAAAAAGAGGGCGTTCCCATCAGCTGATGTCATTGTGATGTCACATAATGGGCGGGGTATTGGTGGAGTTATGGGTGATGCGAGGGCCGTGACCTTAGTCCGGTTTTATCCACAAAGAAACCTGGCAACCCTACTCAGAGGTGATCTCTGCCTTGCATACATGGCAATCTCTGACCCTGCTTTATTGGAAATGCTGCATATCCACAAGTCAAATGGCATACGGGTTATTCCCTTTAAAGACGTTAACCTGGTATGTGACATTAATAGAACCTGCCGTAGGGACAGATTTGTCTCCCAGAAGTTATCATACCTCTGGAACAGACTCCCACTTCTTGTCGAACAGAGCACCTCATTGGCCCTCTTCAAATGCAATCTAGATGATTGGATGGGTAACTGTAAATTCACCTGGGGGTTTGACCTGTGTCCCTCTTGGACAGGGGTAATTCATGCTGATCATTGAAATAAGGGTAGAACATGGTTAGGCTTGTAAGGGCCCTAGGGCCATTAGCCTAGTAACTTTCTATGATCCTATGGGGTTCTAACTATCACTGATTTGCATGGGAACCTAAGATTCACCAATCAGAAGGAGGAGGGCTAAGATATAGCTTATTGGTTCATAGGTTCATAGGTTAGTACTAGGCTATTGGCCCTAGGGCCTATACAAGCTTAGCCATAACAATTCCCTGGCTATTTCTTCCCACACTATTTACTTCCTGGACTCCTGTCTAGCAGGGTGACTGACGTGATCCCCATGGGTGAATTTCCTTTCTCTCATCTAATCGTCAAGGTTCCTTTTGAAGAGGGCCAAAGAGGCACTCTGCTTGACATATATGGGCAGTCTATTTCAGAGTCTGGGGAGTCTCTGGGTCAGGAACCTATCCCTCCAGCATGTTTTTTTTATTGTGATGAAAAGATTTAGATCCCTGGAGCGTGTGGCTCTGAGGGATTGGGATTTCTTTAAGTGTAGCATGTCCAAAAGCTCTGGGTTTGACATGGCCTTGTATGTTAAGCAGCGATCGCCTCTGAGTAGATGACATGCGACAGAGTATAGCTGGAGTTTTTTAAGGTGGTCATCATAGGGCATCTGCTTTAGGCCTGTGATTCTTTTAGTGAGGTATTTCTTCGACCTTTCCAGTTGTTGCAGGGGTCTTGAGAGGTACATACCAAATGGGGCATTGTATTCTATAATGGGTCTAATGAGGGATGAGTACATTGGGACAATGACCTCCTTTTTTCTGGATGAAAAGCCCTTAGTGATGAGGTGTGCCACATAGAAGGATTTCCTGACTGTTGTGGTGATGTGGTTATCGAAGGTGCGACCACTGTCCACCTGTGTCCCTAAGTCTCTTATCACACTTTCGGTGTTTATCTTCAATATTCTCAGTAAAAATGGCAGAGAATTGGTGTTTAAAATAGTCCTTGCATGTCTTAGCCTTCACAGAGATGTGGTTACCTATCAGCAATGCATTTGGCAAAATAATGAAATACAGGCACTGTACTATCCTGCTTTCAATACAGCTTTAAGATGCGAAACATGACAGTCTTCCATTCCTCTGTTTACTCCTGAGGATACACGCTTCACAATGACTCCATCTTCAGATGGTTAATTAATGGATGACAGTTCTTTCCACTCTAACATAATTTGCTTCATCAGGTGCACAGGTGTGTGCATAGTATTGTGCGGTAATCTTCACCATGTTTATCAGGTGTGCTTTATCACTCGTCTTGTGTATTCAAATAAGAAGATGAGGCTTGGGTGTTCATTTAAGATGTTTATTACACACAAACCCATCAGGATGGATGACTGGAACATTAAACATAAGCGAATTAGCTAAATAACTGCTACACACATACATGCTTTCACTCCGGCTTCGTACACAAAATGGCACATGTGTTCAGTACTTTTATGCACGTGTCCATGAACTACAGCAGCTATAAAGGTACAACACACACACTATGATCTACATCCTCCGTCTTTGATAATTTTGTCATGCACATGAAAAATGACAATCAGATACACATGCAAATTATATAAACACATAAACAACAACAATCATGTCCAGGTTGCCATGTGTCTAGGATTAGGTTTTGAGATCTGACCTGACCTCATAATATAATAATCAGTACTGGGTTTAGCAATAAGGACAGTTACTGGGGAATGCTCTTCATTAGGAACTTCAGGAATACTTTCAGGAATGGGAACAGAACAGTCGATAGCATACTCTGAGAACTGGAGCCTCCATTACAGACAAAATGCTGTAACACTGGCTCGGAGACTAGCAATAAATGTTTCCAATTCCGCCTAAATTCCATTCCTTGTGATTCAGTGATGTATGATCTCAGTTCCTCACATGGATGTTTCATAAGTCCTATTCGTTCAAAACCTTTTCCTGTCTGCATTCTTACTATCTTTCCTTCTTTTAATGGATTGAGGTTTGCTGGATTTGTCATAATGGAGTTTCTGTGACAAATGCTTTTTCATGAGTTGAGCTTTTACTGCTTTGTTGTTTTTAACATGTGGACTCAACAAATTCTTACTGATTAGCAGTGTAGTTTTGGTTTCTCCCGACATAATCCTCTGAGCAGGTGAACCAAGAAGATTATCATGAGGAATGTTTCTGAGATTGAGCAAACTGAGAAAAATATCAGTACTGTCTCGTTTGGTTTTCTCCAACTGTTTCGCACTTTGAACTGCATGTTCAGCCAAACCATTAGATTATGGATACTCAGGGCTACTAGTAACATGAACAAAGTCCCATGTCTCAGCGAATCTGCTGACTTGTGAACTGTGCACCATTGTCAGAAATGACTTTGTGAGGACTACCATGGACAGAAAAATGTCTCTTCAATTTCGTAATGACAGTACTGGAATTTTAGGTTAGGAAGTAGGTCAATCTTGAACCAGTTGGAGTAAGAGTCTACTAATTCCAAATAATGTTGGCCATTTAATTTGAAAATCTCTGTGGCTATTGTTGATCAAGGTAGTTCAGGAATCTAGTTTAGCGGGAGTGGTTCTTTTTGTTGGTGCGGTTTAGTACTGTTACAAGCAGAATAAGCTGAAATTTCCTTCTAAATATCTTTTGACATAGAAGGCCAAAATACCAGTCTTCTGACCATTCTTTTGGTAGAATTAGTTCCCGGGTGACCTTGATGCAAGATTTTAATGTACTCTTGTTGCAAGGAGTTTGGAATTACCACTTTATGACCTTATTCATCAAAATCTCATTTCTATAAGGAAAATACCACTGTATGTGTAGTGGTAAACAAGATTGTTTTGCAGGCCATCCTTGACTCAGCTTCTGGAGAATTGGATCTGATGCTGTGTGAGTTCAGAGCTCATCAAGACATGTGGACGAAAAGTTTCTGATTTCCATGTCTTCATAATCAGCTTTCTCGTTGTCACATTGTTCAATGGTTTGTCTGGGCAATCAGGATAAAGTATCAGCAAGATAAAGACGTTTGTCTTTTGTGTAAACAAGGTTGAAATTGTACTTTTGCAATTGTAACATCATGCGTTGCAGTCTGGTTGGAGCTGTATGCATTGATTTCGCAGAATAGTAACCAGAGGTAGGTGGTCAGTCTTATTCTGGATAGGTCGACCATAAATATAATAAATGAACTTCGAACAAGCAAACACTATTGCTAAAAGCACTTTTTCAATTTGCCCATACTGCATCTCAGTTTGGGTTAGAGTTCTAGGTGCATAGGCTACTGGTCTGCCCTCTTGAAGAATGAGTGCACCAAGACCACATTTTGAAGCAATACAGGAAGTAATTTCTGGATTGTGAACATCATAGTATATCAAAGTGGGTGGACTGGCAATTTTTTGTTTCAGGGCATCAAATGCTCTTTGGTGTTGTTCTAACCAGGACCAAGTAACATTTTTGCATGTCAACTCTCTTATCAGTGTTGAAAGCTCACTCAAATCTGGAATAAACGTGCCTAAATAGTTGACCATGCCAAGAAAATGTTGTAAGGCCATGGCATTGTCTGGAACTGACATCTCAAGAATTGCTTCTTGCTTAGACAGATCTAGTCATAAGCCTAAATGAGTAAACAAATGAACCTTATAAGTAACTTCTTCAGCCTGAATTTGCATTTCTGAGGATTCAGTTTAAGATTCACCTCACAAGCATTCCTCTCAACTGTACAGATTTTTGAAGAATGTCCAGATTTTGCCTCATATTTTTGGTCCATTTTTAATAAAATTCTGGTTTTCTGGCAAATTAGTGGCAAATCATTAAAGACTGAAGTTAGAAAATAATGATAGACATTTGAGTTTCAGACTTCATACCCTTCAGAAAATTCATGCTAATGCAAAATCTGTTATTCTATCAACTTTCTAAGTTTGTAAGAGTAATATTTAAAAATTGTCCCTATTTCTAGGCATTTGTTCCACTTTTTCCTATTGCTTGTGCAGATTTCTTGCTCTAAGAGGTTGAGAGGTATGCTCACAAGCATGTTCTAGAACTTTCTTGAGGTTTCTATCATGTTCAAGTTCATCATTGTCTCCGACAATAATATCATCTACTATAACACCACATGGGTAGCCTGAAATAATTTGCTACATTGCATGTTGGAAGACTTCACTGGCAGAATTTATCCCAAATGGCGTTCTCAAAAATCTGTACCTTCCAAATGGTGTACTGAAAGTGGTTAGCAAGGAAGTTTTGTGATCAAGCAAAATTTGCCAAAATTAACTTTTTGCATCTAGGACACAAAAAAATACTGGCATTTGGCATGAGACCAGCGACTTCTTCAATTGTATATATTGGACGATGAGGTCTTTGAAGTGCTTTGTTCAAATCGCTTGGATCAATATATATTCAAATGTGTCTGAGCTTTTCTTATGAGCTACTGCCATGGAGGTTACCCATTCAGTTGGTTCCCCTACTGAACAAATTATTCCTAGCTGCACCATTCTGTGTAGCTCTGCTTTTACCTTTCCCTGCACTGCTACTGGAACTTTCCGTGCTGGTCTGACAACTGGGCTTACCTCATGGTCTAGCTTCATGGAGTACACAACTGGGAGTTTGCCAAGCTCATCTTTGAAAATATCAGCATATTCAGAAAAAATATTCTGTGTGAAACCTGCATAGTCACTTATGCTCACACGGTGGACTTCTTTATTAAATGAAATCAGATCCATTCTCAAACTGTCTTTGAAGCCTAACAATGACTGCATGTGTCATTCCTCATTTGACTAAGTAAAACTACAAATCATGGGTGTTCCCAGCAGAATAACATGAAAGCACTGCTGAGCCTTCAGTTTGAATCTCTTCACTACCATAAGCAACAAGCTTTGTACACTTTGCCAAATCAAGTTGTTCACCAGCTTTTACTATAGCAAACATTTCTGCTGACATAACATTGCACTTTGAACTCTATGGGTCTCTCAATAATCTGAACAGTACAAAATACTTCACTCTGTGCCAACAAATCTACTGCATTAACCTTTCCTCAAGCACAGACACACCATCAACGTAAAAAGTAGGGTTGCAACTTTCTATTTAATCAACTTGGCTCTTTGAATGTTCTCTCTTAATAAAAGAATGCACCTTTTTAGATTTGCAAAGCTTTCTGAAATGATTCCACTTTTTACATCTGTAAAAAAATGAAAACCCCAGCAAAGCTAGAACTTCCACTGAATGACCTGCCAAACCTCTTGTATCAGAGCACATGGGATATATACAAATACCCTTATGAACATCAGGTGTTTCAGCTAACTGGCGATGTTCATAAGGGTCAATTGCATATATCCCATGTGTCTCTGATACAAGAGGTTTGGGAGGTCACTCAGTGGAAGTTCTAGCTTTGCTGGAGTTTTTATTTTATTTTTACTGATTGGGTTTTAGTGACCTTCTCACTTATTGTCTTAGTTTGTTATTTGGGATATTTTTGCAGTGACCCTAATAATAATGGACCTCAGCTGGGTATAACAGCCCTGTGTTTATTATACTAGTCAAGCATTCTGTTTGTGCTGTATTGATGAGGTTATAGCAAGGCTGAAATATGAATATCCACAGCTAGTGGTGTTTGTCCTTTTTAGCTTGAAATTGTTCATTAAAATGATGCAATAAGTCATGGGCATTCAGAATCTCCAATTAGCTGAACTACCTGATGTTCCTAAGGGTTATTTGCAAATATTTCATGTTCCTGTAATACAAGAGGTTTGGGAGGTCACTCAGTGGAAGTTCTAGCTTTTGCTGGAGTTTTCATTTTATTTTTACTGATTGGGTTTCAGTGACCTCACTTATTGTCTTACTTTTTGTATCTGTTGCATTGCTGACCAAAAGCTAAACATTTTTCTCATCTGGATTCATGTTTTCCACCACAATTATGAGAGTTGAATATGAGGTTTAGCATGGGTTTTGCAAAATCACCGCTGGGATTTGCTGTGTGTGCCATGGGTTTTACTAAAGTTGCCATGGGTTTCATCATAGGGTTGGCTCCATTTGGCCTATATCTTTTAACTTTGTGCTACATACTATCCACATTCATGCTGGAAGAAGATACGTGCATAACTCTTTTCATTCATAAGCATGTTTGTGTGTTTTCTTATAAGTTCATATATTTGACAAATTGCTGTGGCTTTGCTTAAAGTTAAATCTCTGTCTCAAACCTAAATATTTCTCACTGCATCATTATATCACCACACAAGCCTGTCTTTTATCAAGTTATCTCTTAGATCACCAGAGCTGCATGTTTTTGCCTTGTTTTTGAAGTCAGTTATATATGCTGCAAACGTTTCATCAGGCTTTTGATCTCTTGTGTAAAATATGTGCCTTTCCATTGTAATATTCATTTGAGGGTTAAACATTTCTCTAAATTTACATTTTACGCATTCAGGGTCTATCTGCATTTCTGCCTGCACCACAATATGGTGCCCCCCCCCTCCCAGAAAACACAGCGGGTGCACAAACGAGCTTTTCCTTGTCATTGGCTTCTGAACCAGCTAAATTAATCAGAATAAATGCTTTTGTACATATGTATGTTTGTCAGAAAACGCAGCCTGTATGAAAATATATTCTCAAGTTCACAGGTGTGTACTAGGCTAATGGCCCTGGAGCCTTTACAAGCCTAGCCCATAGAAGTGCCCTGGCATTGTACCCCCCGATGTTAGTTCCCAGTGCCTCTGTCGAGTAGAGCCACTGGAGGGATCCCCGGGGTGAATTTTCTATTTCCCATCCACTCATCAAGATTTCTCCTGAAGAGGGCCAGTGAGGTGCTCTGCTTGACATGTATGGGAAGTCTATTCCAGAGCATGGGCAGTCTCTGGGTTATGAACCTGTCCCTCCAGTATGTTCTGTTGATTGTGGTAATGAGGTTGAGGTCTCTGGAGCTTGTGGTGTGGAGGGATTGGGATTTTTTTAGATGTAGCATTTCTAACAGAACTGGGTCAGACATGGCTTTGTAAGTCAAACAGAAATTGCCTCTTAGTAGACAATATGAGACAGAGAATAGCTGGAGTTTTTTGAGTCTGTCCATGTAGGACATGTGTTTAAGGCCTAGGACCCTCTTTGTGAGGTACTTTTGTGGCCTTTCCAGCTGGTGCATGTGTCTAGTGAGGTACATGACAAAAGGGGCATTGTACTAGATGATTGGCCTAATGAGAGAAGTGTAGAGAGAGATGATGACCTCTTTCTTCCTGGATGCAAAACCCTTGGTAATGAGATGTGCCAAATAGAAGGACCTTCTGACCACAGCGGCAATGTGGTGGTCAAAGGAGAGATTGCTGTCAACCTGATTCAGATCTCTTATAACTCCTTCAGTGTTCAGTGGGCTCCCATCGATGTGGTAATTAGCGGGAACTGAGTTTTTTCCAAAGTGGATGACAACACATTTTTTGGTATTAAGCCATGGTTTTGACACCAGTCATTGGTCTCGGTGAGGCCTTTCTGTAGGATATCTACATCACCTGGGGAGTTAATAATGGATCCCAGCTTGCAGTCGTCTATGAACGTGTTCAGCCAGAGTCCCTCCATGTTGGCCTGGACTTCGAGAAGTAGATGCCAAATGGGAGAGGACCCAGAACTGATCCCTGTGGGACTCCACTCATGACTAGTCAGCAGTCTGACTTGGAGTCTGCTACTTTTACACTATGGGTTTTACCTGTGAGCCAATTTGCAACCCACCTAGTGATATAAGGGTTGATGCCTAGTCTGGTGAGTTTATCAATAACTTCTGAGTGGTGAATGGTATCAAAGGCCTTGGCCCGATCAAGCTAGGCTGTATGAACTGCCTTGCCCTCATCCACAGCTCTGGTGACTGACTCAAAGAAGTCAACCAGGTTGAACAGGCATGATCTACCTTTCACAAAACCAAATTGCGTGGGACCTAGAATTTGGAGATTTCCAATATCCTTGTTAATTAGGTCCATGATGATGCACTCCATAGCCTTACATATCAGACTCATCAGACTAATGGGGCAATAATTCCCAGGGTCTGCAGTCTCTCCCCTTTTATGGAGAGGAATGATTGTAGCAGTGCGCCATTTGGGAGGGACAAAGCCTGAGGTGAGGCTGTGATTGAACAGGGCACACAGATGTGTGGTGCCAGTTCACTCTGTAATTCATGTAGAACATAGACAGGGATATTGTCGGGTCCCATGGAAGATGTATTCTTGGCCTTGGACAGTGCAGCTTTAACCTGTGCTGCAGTAATGCTGAGTGCCTGGCATTCATCTGGTATCATGATTGATCCTTGGGGGGGGGGGGGTAAAACTGACACTGAATCTGTTGGCCAGTATGTTGGCAATATCTGTTGGCTCAGTATAGGAGGTATCATTGTGTAGTAACAGAACAAACCTGGGTCTTGCTGTGGAGACTCTTGATATTACTATAGAAGGCTTTGTGATTGTTTTTAGTGTCTGCTGCAATTCCGCCTTCATAGCTGGCTTTAGAGGTTTTGATGAGGGATCTCAAGTTTTTGTTGAGGCTAATAAGTCTTAAGACTTCACCTTTTTCTGCAACAGTTTCTTCCTTCTGTTGTAGAGTTTATTAATGGCAAGAGACCATCAGATTGGCTTCCTTTTTTTGGAGGAGAGTGTCTTGGTTCTGTTGGGTATGGCTAGTTCCATGCATTTATGTATGTGCTTAAACAGTGCACTGGTGTATGATTCGGCGGTCATGCATCTAATTTCCATTGACATGTGTGCCATGAAGTTAGCCACCTCTGTTTTTAGGAGCCCAAAGTCAGCTGTGAAGAAGTTTTTCATGGTGGTTACCTTTGCGGGGGGTGTGGGTGAGATGTGGATTTCTATGGTGATTAGTTTGTGGTCAGATCTAACCAGGGAGGAATTGACTGATGGTGTAGAGCAATGGTTGCTTATGTTAGTAATAACCAGGTCAAGGATGTTGCTTCCTCTAGTAGGGGTAAGAGTGAGCTGGTCCAGGGCACTGGAATTGATGAATTCCAGGAAGAGCTGGGCCAGTGTATTGGTGCATGAGTAGTTTTCCCAGTTGATGTAGGTGTGGTTGAAGTCACTTAGTATAAGAGTGTTGGGTTGGACCCCAATAGTTTCCAGGATGCTTATGAACGTGGAGTGAGAATCTTGGGACATAGTTGGGGACCTGTAGCAGGCTATGACCTGAATCGCCGAGCTTCGGTCCATGTTCTGAGGCCGAAAGGTGTGAACTGAGTTGTAGCTTAGTAGCACAGGTGTGCTTTCTGCTGCTTTAAACCAGGTCTCTGTTACAGCACAGATGTCGATGTTCTCCATTTTGAGAAGTTCTTCGAGCAAGTGCATCTTGAGAGTTAGACTTCTGGTGTTGAGCAGTATGACCCTCAGATTGCATTTATTTATAGCTGTTATGGTGGTAATTTGGTCTTTGGAACATTGCCTAAAAAGGCACTATATGGGTGGAAAGAGCCTTAGCCAGTACCTGGAAACCCAGGGGTGACAGATGCAGGCCATCTCTGGCAAAGCATTGGGGTCTGTCAATCATGTCATCGCAAGCAGACAGATACTGAATCCCCTTAGAATGACACCAAAAACTTAGCCAATTGTTAAATTCAATCATTTTCTGTTGTACTGTGGTATCATTCTGGGAGATGGTAGGATGCTGCTTAGGGCTAGGGTCATACTTGCCTGGGCCACATAATCCGAGTGTTCCACCATTTCTCTTTTCATATAGTCCAGGCAGGTGTATCTCAGGTCATTCCCACCCACATGGACAGTGACAGAGTCATACTTGTTGTGGAGTCACCTGAGTGCATGTGTTATGTGTCAGATTCTGGCACCTGATAGACAGCTGACTGTTACCTTCTCCTTATTCAACCTAGTGAGTGGGACATCAGTGTGCCACACGTTTGAGTCACCTATGATTAGTGTATTGGGCAATCTGTTTTGCCATAGGGGCTTAGGTTGAGGGGCACACTGTGTAGGAGAGCTATGTGTCTTGTGGTTTGTGCTGAGTTCTAGTGGTCGAGTTCGGTTCTGCCTTGGCGGTTTCAGTTGTTTGGGTAGATTTCTATTGAGAGCCTCCATGAAGGTGAGTGTGTGGTTTGTGTTTTTAAGGGAGAGCTGTGATTGTGCATGTTCTGGATGGCTATTTGTTGCATGTGGTGTGGTGCAGGTGTTGTCCTTCTCCTCTTGATCAGCTATTCCGGTCTTGGCTTGAGAGTGCATGGCTTCCAGTCTGGACATATAAGTACATTTCTCACAAGTCTAAGTGTTGGGCGGTAAGAGGAGATGATCATCTGTGTACATGAGGCAGTTGTCTGTGTACATGAGGCAGTCATCTGTGTACATGAGGTAGTTGCTACACTGCCTCAGAATGCCCAAGTTGCTCAAACAGTCTCCAATTGTTTGCAATATTGTTAATAAAACACAAGAGGAGCAGGTCTGTGAAATCCCTCTGCCATGCTAACTAAGTTTCAAACACACACCAGGTACTTGTAATAATATTTGACTGCACAACAGACTCTTTGAAATAACTGTACTCTTTGAAAAGACTGTGCTGTAATACTGCACACACTGCCAGCACTTTGCACACTTTGGGCACTATGAATAGCTTTAGTTAATGAGAAAAAGTAGTAGACTGTGAAAAAATATGGTTGTTTTCCTTTTTTGAACATTTTATATGATTTCTTTATTGTATCAAACATTTTTGTAATTATTTCGAGCACTTTTATCAATATGCCACAGTTTCAGACATTTATTTATTGGCATTTGATTACCGGGAAAGTCGACTGGGCCAATGAAAGCCCATTTTTGGTGGAGGCCCAGGGAGAAAAGCTCCAAGTTGAACATACAAAAAGAACAAATATAACAAAATATTTAAATGACAGTTAAGATATACATGAAAATTATACAAAAGGTTAAATCAAAAGACGAGTAATGAAATATGTTTCTGACTCCGAGGTGATCGGTTTGGTCACGTCCATCAGGCATTAAACAAGTACAAGGTGTAAAATGCAAGGACTACATGGACTGTGAAGTTAATACAAGTTAAACAAGACAGAGGAGGTATGCTAAACAAGAAAAATATGGAGAATAAGAGGTGGAATGTAAGTTAGAGAGAGGAAGGCTAAGGAACTGGAGATGGGTGGTAATAGAAGAGGCGAGAGTGTAGAAATAGGCAGCAGATTGGAAAATATTAGTGCACAGGAGAAGAAAAATCAGAAGGGATGAAATATGGAGTAAATGGGATTAATGTTCACATTAAGTAATGGCAGAGGAGGAAATTGAGCATTTACATATCCAGTTGGTAAGGAAGTGGTTATGAAGAGCAGTTTTAAAGTTGCTAGGATTATGTTGAAGGTAGATAGATGTTGGCAGGTTGTTCCATTTTTTTGCTATGGTCCAAGAGTTTAATAACTGTCCTGCTGTTGATCTGGGTTTATGGACTTGAAGAAACTGCTGCTGTTCAGATTGCAGTGGTTCAGTGGGGGAATAGGGGGTGAGTAGCGAGTTAAGTACAGGGCAGTCTTGTGGTTTGTAAATTAGCTTATGAGTGAATCGAGAGATGAAGGAATGACAAGTACTGTGGGAGTTCAAGCCATTGTAACTTTTTTAGGGCAATACACTGGTGAGTTGAGTGGCGGGTGTTCGTAGTGAATTTAGCAATTTTATTGTAGCATATTTCTAATTTTGATTGCTGAGAAGACTGCAGGTTAGTAAACAATGGTGTGCCGCATGTTAGAAAAGGTAGAAGGTATGCTTGTTCTAAAGTTAGTTTAGAGGGGAGGGAGAGGAACTTGCTGTGTCTGTACAGCATCCCTAACTACTTATGTGCCTTTGAAATACTGTCTTGAATATGCAAATTGAATTTGACATTTTCATCAATTATTACACCTAGCAATTTGGTGTGGGCCACTAACTCAATTTTTGTAGTGTTCAGTGAATAGATTTTAAGGTCAGGTTTATTTATAGGGGATTGTCTCTTAGCTGTGAAATCATGAGTATTTGTTTTTTGGATTAAGAGAGAAATGATTAGAGTGAAGCCATCTCTCCATGGAAGAAAAGGCTGCTTGGGTGTTTAGCTGAAGTATGTTTGTATTAGGGGCAGAACAGACTATGGTAGAGTCATCTGCGTATTGGATAAGGGAGTCCTGTGGGATAGCCACATAGAGATTATTAATAAAAATATTAATATTAAAAATAAAATATTAAATAGTAGCGGGCCTAAAATGGAACTTTGGAGGATTCCTGTGGGGTTGGGAAGATAGGGGGAAATGGAATTGTGCCATTTAACACATGCTTTTGTTGGAGAAAGAGCTTTGAAACCAGTTAAGAGCATGGGGATAGATCTATGTTTGAAAGCCGTGATAAGAGGATAGAGTGAGAGATGGTGTTGAATGCCTTTGACAGGTCTAAGTAAAGGGTCGACATAAAGTCTCCTGAATCCCTAGCTTTGTTGACTATGTCTAGAAATGAAATCAAAGCAGTGGATGTGCTGTGGCCAGGATGGAAGCCATGCTGAGAGGAGGAGAGTATCTTGTTCTTAAGGAGATATTCTAGTCTAGTGTAGTCTAACAGTTGTTTTTGCATGCATTTTTCAAGGATCTTTGAGACGGGGAGACTATAGCACTAGGACAAAAGTTAGAAACGTCGGTTGAGGATCCACCTTTGTGCAGAGGAAGGATGATTGCATTTTTCCATAGAGAAGGGACGTAGGATTCTAGGATTTATCTGTTAATCAGAATACTAATGGGGTAGGCTATGGCTTCGGCAGCAATTTTTAGAAAATTGTCAGGTATTTTGTCAGCTGAGTTTGAACAGGGTTTTAATTTTGAAAGGTTTTTAATGAAGGAGGTGGGGATGAGAGAGAGGTTAAAATGGTTGTGTAAAGATTGTTGTGAGGAGATTGGAGGTAGGATACTAACACTCAGTGTAGTGTGATCAAAGGTTTGTGAGTTATAAATTGGAGGATGGGAGTCTTGTGATGGGGGAGAATGATGAGGTTGTGGGAAAAGAATTATTAGAGAGAGGTACAGAGAAGGAGGCAGTTATGTTGGCAATGGTATCTATAAATTATGTATTTAAATTGTTGGCTATTTGTTCAGGTGACATGTCAGGGTGTGGACAGGGATTAGGTTTGGTGCCAGGGTTTAAGAGGATATTTATGGATGACCAGAACATTTTAGGGGTGTTTTTCCTATTTACTTGCTGGTTATAGAAGTACTGCTGTTTCTCTTTGATAATATGCTTTTTAACATTGTTTCAGAGCTGCTTATAGCAAGTGAGGTCTAATGTTTTTTTATTTAAGCCAGGTTTTCCAAACGTTATCTCTGTGAGTCATTAGTTCTTTGGTAAGTCTTGTTAACCAAGGGGCATGATTATTTTTCATTCATTCTGAAGGGGGCAAGAATCTGCAAAATAATCAGAAAGATGTCATTGAAATGAAGAAGAGCATCATCTACAGGGAGGGATTTAAGGCTGTTCCAGTTCATGCTTTTTAGGATGTTGTTGAAAGTGAGGGTGTTAAAATTAGAAAGGTTTTGGACAATTTTAGTGTTATGGACTTTATTAATGAGGGAGTAGGCACAGATGGTAAAGGCAGGGAGATGGTCACTAATAGAACTGGACATGGTGCCTGGGGTAATATGTTTGGAGGGATCAGTGACTAGATTCCAGTCTAAGATTTTGCCTTGATTGGTTTTGCCATTGTACCTAGTAGGATTAGAGATGAGTTAGGTGAAATGAAACAAATTTCTGCTAGAGTAGGAATGAACAGATGTAATGGAGGCCCAGTCAATAGTCATATCGCCAAGAATAATAGTTTCATTTTTTATATTGAAGGAAATCCAGGAAAGGATATTTTCTAAGACTGTGATGCTATTTCCAGGAGGTATATAAATGACTGTGATACATTTTTTAGAGCAGTTGATATCCAGAAAGGAAATTAGTATCTCGGCATTTTGGAATTGAGGGACAGAATGTTTAAATGGAGAGATGCTTAATGTATTGGGGTAGATGAGTGCAAAACCACCTCCTTTTTTGTTAATTCTATATGCTCTATGTTGAGGTTTGGTGGGAGTATCTCAGAGTCCTGAATAGAAGGTTTTAGCCAGGTTTCTGTAGCAGCTAGGATATCAGTTTTGTTATGAGAGAGCCAGGCTTGCAGTTCAGAGGATTTATTACAGATAATTTGGAAGTTTAAAGTACTAATATGAAGAGTTTTAGGGCATTTAGCAGAGGTAATATGAGAAGGGGATGAAGTGTTGTAGGGTCCAGGGTTAGGATGCACGTCTCCAGAATGGATGAGGAAAGAAAAGATGTGAAAAAGCTGAAGTGAAATATAAGATAGTTTGTGGGAGATGTGGTGATGAATTGAGTCCAAGGGATTGAGAGAATAGTGTAAGGAGTAGTTGGTGGGGAGGATAAATGTGCTTGTAGTAAAAAGATAGTTTAAGGGAAATAAGGACTGATGTTTAAGCAGAAATCCTGTGTGGAAAAATGAAGCTGGCTGCATAGTGTGTGCATGGAATTAGTGAGTGCAGGCTAAAAGTTATATTAAGAGAGAGAGATGAGAAAGAATAAAGTAAAGAGAGCATAGTAGTACAGAGTGGTAAAAAGGGGGAGACATTTTAGGTTCTCTGAGAGGTAGGAAGTGGTGAGTGCTTGACAGGAAGTATGGAGGAGGGAGTGTGGAAGAGAGATTGGTGGAATGAGCACAGGGGAGTGGCTAAGAGGATATAAAGCTAATGAAAGTGGGGTGGGTGGGAATGGAGGTAGGGTAGAGGAGTGGAGTGTGGCCGAACAAAGTGAAGCCACATGGAGCAGGGTTACACCCCCTTGTAGACTGCTAACACTAACAACAAAAAAGAAAAACAATCTACAGTCAGGTAGGAAAGCTATTACTTAACTTTATTAAGTTTGTCGATTTTCTTTTGTTTTCCTTTCTTCTAAAATTAAAGTCCCCATAGGATGTTATGGTTCTGCTGATTGTTAACCTGGTCTAGTAAAGTATAGCATGGCAATTATTCAGAAATGTACTGCCGTTAAGCAACTACAGAGTATTAGGCAGCAGAGCAGTTTTGCACAGAGCTTGGGAAAAGTGAGGGAGAGCAGGAGTATTTGGGGCCAGGAAGAATGTATTCAATACTACCTATAGCTATTGACCTGGTGGTATGCATGCCAGTGCTGCTTACAAAGGAAGTTGCACTGTTGAATCTATTAAAATAAGGCACCTACACTTTATAATATTAGGAGCACAGGTGCAGGACAGTTTCTAAATGAGCCTCTAGTAAATTAAACTGTAGTGAAGGCTTCTGAGGCTGTCTCTGGTCCCATGGTCTCACACAGGTACAAGGAAATATGGAACACAGGGGAGGACACGAAAAGGAATGGCGTGCAACCACCAGCATGTTGTAACAACTAGCTGAAGTGTGTACTGGATTTTGTTTATTCAGTAATTTGTTTTGAGTGTTTTGAATGCTTTGTTTTGTAGTCATCAAGTAAAAAGTCATTTAAGCAAGTTTAACTACCTGGAAATTGTTTCTGACCTGTTTTTGAGTTGTTTGTGGGTTGTTTTAGCCATTCCTCTATATTCCTCCATTATTGACTGTGCTCCTCATGGTTTTGACTTCTGATCCCACTTCTGACACCATGTCACTCATCTTGTGTATTCAAATTAGACGATGATGCTTCGGTGTTAATTTAAGATGTTTATTACATGCAAGCATATCAGGATGGATGACTGGAACATTAAACTTAAACAAACTAGCTAACTGATTGTTACAGAAATATATGCTTTCACTCCGGCTTAAAATGGCACTCTGCTTGCATGTGCCCAGTACTTATATGCACATGCCAATGAACTACAGTGTCTTTAAAGGTACAACAGACATCCTATGATCTACATGCTTGTCATGTGAATTGTGAAATTCAGAAACAACAATAACCATCATAATCATAGCACCCAGAGGGGAGACTCTACATGAAATAAGTTTAGTGAGAGGTACAGATCTTCATTGTGTTATGGAAGAAAACAACAACAGTGAATGGTTTTTAAATGCCACATTGGCTGCTAAACAAGATGTCTGCTTACATAAGGTAAGAGGTACTCTGTACACATCTACTTATGTAGCCAAGGGTAGCTTTTTGTATGCTGCTTAATGTAAGGCCTAGAAGTGATGTCAATTCATCAGTGCTTGTTACTGTATTGACTAATACTCTCTTAAGTGGTGCATTGTAAAGGGTAGAGCATGCAACATGCATGCCACAGGTGGTTGTAGCAACAGTTCTGCACCATCGTATGGCTGTGTGCCTTACACATAAGTGATTAGCAGGAACTTTTGTGCCATTTATATTGTGATTCTCATATGCTTGTTGACTAGCTATTATGTGCTTTATTTGGGTAGGGGGGTAGGGGGTGGATTATGCTTAGGCCAAGTGCACGCCTGACATTCCCGTACAGCTTGCTTGCAGCACAAATACATTGGTGCTAAGCCCAACTAAAGCATACCAGACTGCCTGTTGGTATCGTATTAGTGATAGGATTTCTAAGGCCCATGTTTTCTCTGCCAACAGGCTATGCCTAAGAAACAGATACAGAAAAATGCTACTGAATTTGGTGGTGCCTCCACCTTCACCTACAAGCCAAAGTTTACTGATGATAAAGATGAAGTGGTATTAGATGCCCTCTGTCTCCTTGATGGAAGTTTCTTTGCAGTCCATTTTACTGATGCTCCCTTCTATGACTATGTCTGGTATGACACATTGTGGGTCATCAGGATTGTACTTAAGCTATGGTCTGCCACAGGATAACTGATATAATCTATGCTGTGTCACCCACAATGCAGAGTGTCTGGCTCAGGAACAGACGGCAGCAGGTAGTGTTCCATCTACTGTTCGAACTACCCCTTACAGAGACTGAGACTTTTCTGGCCTCACTTAACAGGAGTACCATTTCTACAGAGTCTCAAAGTGTGGTGCTATAAGTTGGGGCAGAGACTTTCAACTGAAGATGTTGAAGGTATGTAGTCATAGTGTTAATATCTGCAATCCCTTAAAACCATTTAGCCACATAACAGTTTATTTATTTATTTTATTTATTTATTGACATTTGTTAACCAGGTTGGTTCAGCTGGGCTTGTGGCCCATTTTCACTGGAGATCTGAAGAGAAAAGGTCCAAAACAAAAACACAAACAGTTTACAGAGAATCAAACATTTGAGTCAAAAATATGGTCAACATCAGTCATACAAGAACATTAGAGAGACAAAGCGGAAATGCAAACACATGATATATACATATCAATATTTTACAGACTAAAAATATATTTACATGTTTACAAAAAGAATTAAGTCCAACAGTATCAATTTTAGAGTTTAATAGGTATCTATAATAGTGGAGATCTTAGCTGTATGTGGAGGGACTTAAAAGGTATATACTAGGGTTGTGGGCAGCTTAAGTAGGGGTTTGACAGTTTATAACAGATGTCTCACTTCTGGCCTACAGGTGTATCTGGCACCCAAGTGTCCATCTGCACAAGGTATGGGCAGTTTTATTACTTGGTATCATATTTTTATAGATTTAAAGTCTTCTCTGGGTCATCTCTTGGGGGTAAGGGCCGACATTGGCCCATGCAATATCTTCTCTGCGTTCATCTCTTGGGGGTAAGACCCTACATTTGACCATGTAGTTTCTTCTCTGGGTCATCTCTCAGGGGGGTAAGGGTCTACACTGGTCCATGCAGTGTCTTCTCTGGGTCATCTCTTGGGGGTAAAGGCCTACATTGGACAATGCAGTTTCTTCTCTGGGTCATCTCTTGGGGGTAAGTGTCTACATTGGACCTTGTAGTGTCTTCTCTGAGTCATCTCTCAGGGGTATGTGACTACATTGGACCATACAGTTTCTTCTCTAGTTCACTTCTCAGGGGTGAGGGTCTACATTGGACCACATAGTGTCTTCTGTGAGTCATCTCTCAGGGGTGAGCGGCAAAATTGGACCATGAAATCTCTTCTCTAGCTCATCTCTCAGGGGTGAGGGGTTGTACTTCCGGCCACTTATCTAAGACATCAGCAGATGTTAGCCAGCCTGGCCATAAAACAGTGAGATGCCACTCCTGTAGTGCTAGCATTTCCACAGCAACATCAATTGTAAATGTTTCTACACCAAAGAGAGGCCATTTCTGTAGTTGTGGTCACGCTGGCACATGCTCCAGAAGATGGTGGTGTTGGTCAGGTAGCAAGCCAGCATGTAGCCTGGTTTATAGTACAGACAGTGTAACTCATGGCAGCGTCACCTCTAGTGGGAGGTGGCATACATGGGAAGATGTACCTGACTACTAGGCCAAGGTGTAGTACTGCACCTGTTGTTGAACCTGTGTTCCTGCAGAAAGACACACACACACACACACACACACACACACACACACGCACACACGCACACACGCACACACGCACACACGCACGCACATGCACACACACACACACACACACACACACACACACACACACACACACACACACACACACACAGAGCCACACCCACCCTCCCATAGCCCCTAACACATCCCATACATCCACTGATCTTAGCTCTTCTACACGTTACCCACCACCCAATGCAGGTGCCACACTATGAACGGACACACTTTCACTGTTACTACACTTCACCATTCACACTCGCACACGTCCCTCTGGAACGCATGCACTCCTGTACTCCCTTGCCCACCTGTGCAGATGATGATAACTGTGCCCTGCCCTTTGTACATTGTTATTTGGGTTGCTAATGTCTGATGCACTCTGTGGCCTGCCTATGTATGGATAACCACAATCTGCTATTCGCATGCATCACTCCTATTATTGTGTATTTGCATTCACATGCATCACTCCTATTGTTGTGTATTTGCATTCACATGCATCACTCCTATTATTATGTATTTGCATTCGCATGCATTACTCCTATTATTATGTATTTGCATACGCATGCATCACTCCTATTATTATGTATTTGCATACGCATGCATCACTCCTATTATTGTGTATTTGCATTCGCATGCATCACTCCTATTATTATGTATTTGCATACGCATGCATCACTCCTATTATTATGTATTTGCATTCGCATGCATCACTCCTATTATTGTGTATTTGCATTCGCATGCATCACTCCTATTATTATGTATTTGCATACGCATGCATCACTCCTATTATTGTGTATTTGCATTCGCATGCATCACTCCTATTATTGTGTATTTGCATTCACATGCATCACTCCTATTATTGTGTATTTGCATACGCATGCATCACTCCTATTTTTGTGTATTTGCATACGCATGCATCACTCCTATTATTGTGTATTTGCATACGCATGCATCACTCCTATTATCGTGTATTTGCATTTGCATGCACAACTTCTATTATTGTGTATTCGCTTAACTCTTAAATAGTTATGCTGTAAAGCTATACTGTGTCCACATCTGTTCAGCATGGTCATACCCTGCTGCTGACTCCTCCTCCAACACCTCATCTGTCTCAATTGCTGCTGTCTGTGGTGCTGAGAAGTGCCTTTCCTGCAAGTAACCAGCCTGCTATAATATTGTGTAACATAACACACATGGTCAGCTTTTTGGTACATGTGGTGGGGTCATGCTGCATGGTATCACCGGATGTACCCAGACAGTGAAAGTGTGACTTCAGTACCCCAAACACATGCTTTGTAATGTTTCTGGTTTGCAATAAGGCACAGTTGCACCCACTGTCAGGATGATTATCTGGATTTCTTATTGGTGTCATAAACCAGGGTTCCAAGGCATATCCCACATCACCAACAGGATGCCCTTGTGGCATGTGACCCTTTGCAAACTGTTGGTAATTATTACAAGTGCACCTTATGTGAGAGTCATAAAACGTGCTTAGATGGTCTGCACAGATATTTCAGATGATACATTGAGGATTACAGACCACCTGCAAGTTAATGGATTGATACCATTTGCTGTTCATGTATTTCCCTCCCAGTTCACCGGGTGAGGCCTTTATGTCAATGTGGGTACAGACTGTGGTTCTCAGTACTTCAGGAAACTGGACTATAGTATAGAAATCCTGCACAGTGTTTGCTCTTTCATCTTGGGTATATGGGAACCACACATGCATACCTGTCCAGATTTCAGCAGAATGTCAACAATATTTCAATTTTTGACTCATATTTTTGGTCTGTTTGTGATAAAGCTGTGGTTTTATGGCAAATCACTGGCAAATCATTGAAGAAAGAAGTCAGAAAATAATGGCACACATTTGAGTTTCAGACTTCATAGCCTTCAGAAAAATCAATGCTACTACAAAACCTATTATTCTATCAACTTTCTAAGTTTGTAAGAGCAATAGTCAAAAAATGTTCCGGTTTATGGGCGTTTGCCCTCCATTATTTGTGCCTTTGTCCAGATGTCTTGCTCTAAGAGGTTGAGAGGTATACACACATGTTCTCTCAAATACTTAAACATGGCATCAAGGAACAGGTGGAGTATTCTTAAGGCAGATTCCTAAGATGCCCCGTATGGGTGCCAGAATTATAGGGTGGGGGTGAGAGGTGAGAACCTCAGCCCCCACTTTCAACAACTGCCCTGTGTTCTCTCATACTGCCGCTGCAGTAGCAATAACACAGAATTACTCAGATTAGAGTTTACAAGGTAACCACATGCACAGTCAATGGGAAAAAGATGATTTGAGTAATAAATCTTTTTCCAGTTGCCCAACCTTGCGGTTGCCATGAAAATGCCTATATGGGTGTTTCTGAGGCATACTGATCAACTTCTTTCATCAAGAGTGCATTTTCTCAACAATAGAAGTATGGAACTTTAATGTCTGGCAATCCTCTGCATACCTCTTAACTTTAGCTTAAGAATTCTGGGCAAAGCCCAAAAATGGCAGGATAAAGGGCCACAAATCAGGAACAGATTTTAAATATTGCTCTTATAACTGTACAAAGCTGATAGAATATCCGTTTTTTTTTCATTAGCATGCATTTTCTGAAAGATATGAAGTCTCAAACTCAAATGTTTCATTATTTAGTGACACAACCCTCCGAGTTTATGAGAAACAAAACAAAAATATGAGGCAATAATCTGGGCGTCCTGAGAAATAATGGACAGTTGAGAAATACAATCCTGAGAGGTTTTCCAGAAAATCAAATATTTTACGAAGGATAGTGCAAAAACGTGATGCAAAATCAAGGATGTTCTGAAAAATTCTGGAGAATTTATTTATGTATTGATTGCTGTTTGGGCTGGTCTATTCATCCTTTTCAGACACACCCTAACATCAATGGCAATAAAGACAAGACTTTACAAAAGTACAGTAAGACATCACATTCACATGAATACTTTTAAAAGTTGAAAGGTATGTTCTACAAGTAGAGTTTAATTTCCATAAGTTAGTGCAAACCTGCATGTTTCTTTCTTTATTTTTTTATTTATTTATATTTGTTAACTGGGTAGTGTCCGACTGGGTTGAAAAAAACCCATTTTCAACGGAGACTCGGGGATAAAAGCTCCACAACAAAAAGAACATTATTAAGGTACAAGCAGTAAACTTAGTTTAAGCAGTACATCGCTAACAATATGTAAATGAGCTTAACAAAAATATTACAATATAAACATGCATGCTTCAGGCATACAGGAATAGTATTTTTTACAATATATATGAAGTACATAAGTCATGTAGCTTTACAAGGTGAGTCACTTCTGAAAGACCAAAACTGGTCATGAAGTTTTACAAGTTAGGTCATCTGAAGGAACAAAGATTAATAAAGATAAGACAGATAGTGGGAAAGCCCTGTGTGGGATGAGTGCTAACGTGTGAGATGAATGGGAAAAATTAGGAAAATATTAGTTGTGATCAACAGAGAGGCATAGCTAATTATCATTTAAATAATAATTCAGGGTAGTTTTAAATGTGGACAGGTTGGGGTTTTTAATTATCTGTTGAGGAAGCGTGTTCCAATCTTGGGCTATGTTATGAGAGTAGAGGGAGCTTCCATGATAGTAGTGAGACTGGGTTACTTTTAACATTAGTTTGTTGGGTGACCTGAGGAGTCTACAGTTTGTGTTTGGCTGGACTAGGTTTGATAGAGCTGGGCAGACGGAAGGGTTGAATATGATTTTATGGGCATGTAAAAGTTGTTTTAGTAATAATAAGCTGGGAAGTTCTAGGCAGCTGAGCTGTCGGAGAGCGGTGTAGTGATGTGTTCTGTGTGGCTGTTTGGTGACAAACTTTTTTTTTCTCAATTTTTTTTTATTAATTTTTTTTCATAATA
Organism: Protopterus annectens; assembly: GCF_019279795.1. Lineage (NCBI taxonomy): Eukaryota > Metazoa > Chordata > Ceratodontiformes > Protopteridae > Protopterus > Protopterus annectens. The sequence goes on along the minus strand of NC_056733.1, from coordinate 978,883,893 downwards.
TGAAATTAAAAATGATATACAGTACGATAGAAGTTGTTGATGTCACAATTTGCATAACATAAGCAAGTTATTAAACTAGGTGTTCACACACTGTAATAAAACAATTTCAATTTAGCTAAAGTTAACAACAGAGAATTACCATGAAGTTATGATTGTGTTATGGTTCAGTCAGGCGGTATGAATATAGAAAGCAATTGGCCTATACATTATGGTAATACAATAAGAGTATATCTTGAAGCATAACACCAACTTAGTGATACACAAAAAATCTAAACTACTATACATGTATACATATTTACAAAAATGTCACCTTAGATGATGCTGTTACTACTCTTAACTAGAGTGTTTAATAACTTTATGTATTTCCACATACTTTGCCATTCAGGATAGAATATCAATTAAAGATTTACAGTATTTCTGATAATATCTTTGGTTGTTTCGACTTTTGGTATATAGCTTCTTACCTAATGCATGTTTTTTGCCATTTTCTTATATTCTGTCCAAGTAAGTCTGGATCTGTCCAGCCAGGTTTTAGCTGCGTAAAATTTTAATAGGGCACATAGTGTTACAGTGATGTGTTTATGTAAAATTTTAATAAGGCACATAGCGTTACAGTGATGTGTTTATGTAACATTTTAATAAGGTACATAGTGTTATAGTGATGTGTTTAGTGAGGCTGTTATTATTGCTCTTGAAAATATGTCATTTCGCTGTTTCCCATAATAGTGTAGATTTTGAGAAACCTTTTATTTCTAAGAGGAATCTCAGTGAGCACCACAGTTTATAAACTTTTTTTGCAGCTCCAGAAGATATGTAGAATATCAGCTTCTTTATTAGGACAAAAAGGACAATATGGTGATGTGGAGTAAATGTGTTAAGACGGACAGGTGTACGGCATGCATTAGGACAATAAGATGACTTAGATGGATTGAATTTGTTAAGATGGACAGGTGTATGGTATGCATTAGGACAATAGAGTGACTTTTTTATTTATTTATTTTTATTTATTTATTTATTTATTTATCATTTGTTGACCGGGAATGTCCGACTAGGTTCCACAGAGCCTGTTTTCAGCGGAGGCCCGGGGAGAAATGCTCCAGATGCATGTCTTTGGAAAGACTTAAATAGATTAAATTTGTTAAGATGGCCAGGTGTACGGTATGCATTAGGACAATAAGATGACTTAGATGGATTGAATTTGTTAAGATGGACAGGTGTACGGTATGCTTTAGGACAATAAGATGACTTAGATGGATTGAATTTGTTAAGATGGACAGGTATATGGCGTGCATTAGGACAATAAGATGACGGATGGATTAAATTTGTTAAGATGGACGGGTGTATGATGTGCATTAGGATAATAAGATGATGGATGGATTAAATAAGATGGACAGGTGTATGGTGTGCATTACTGAAGACCATGATCTGAGTGTATATTAGTTTCTTAAATGATGCCAGTTTTATTGTATTTCCAGTGGATAATTCTTTCTGATTTTCTGTCAAGTTGCTACATTTTTCTTCCCAATACTTTGAAAATAGGATTGTATTTTGATATTTAATTTTAGTTATTAATTTATACATGTATGAGAGCATTTTCTTTTCGTATAAAAGCAACTTTTGAATTTCTTGTGCTACCTTAATATCCTGCTCATTTACAATAATATCCTTACTTATTGTGTTAACTTACTACAAGATTTATTTTATTATCACATTATATTTATTACTTGCTTTAAGAATGTTATCGATGTTTTTCATTTATAGGTTTTGTAATTGGTTGAAGTCTCATACTGTATGACTTTTTATTAATAGATATTTATCCAAGTTTAACATAGAGTTTGCTACTTTTATATCTGGATTGTTGTGTATTGGTTGTAGAAGAATAATTGTATCGTTTAGTTTTAATAATATTAGTAGTTTCTTGAAAATTCCACACATTGAATAAAACTGGGTTAATTTTTAATGTCTTAAGGGTTTCTTGATTTACAAAGGGAATCACTTTCGTGTTAATCTTGGATGGAATAATATTTTGGTGAAATAATTTAATCCACAATGGGTACCAGTCATTACCCAATGGATCATAGTTAGCTATTTGAATAATGCGGCTAGCATTAATTATTTTATGGTAGAGTTGGAAGTCCAGATGGCTTAGACTGCTGTTCTCTTTTGGGAGTATTAGTTTGTTGTAACTAATTCTTGTACTCTTCGGATACCATATGAATTTTGCTAGTCGAACTTTTATTTTATTAAAGAAGGTAGCTGGAATTTTCATGAAAATGGCATTTATTTGGTATAAAATTTTAGGGAGTATGTTCATTTTGACAACTGAGGCCTTTGATAAAGTAGAGAGTTTAAGATTTTCCCATTTGCTGATGTTACAGACTATATTAGTCCACATTTTAAATATGTTGTTATTAATCATATCTGATTGTGTATGACTAAAGATTATACCTAAATATTTCAAAGTATATTCCACTTTTATATTAGTCTTCAGAAAATACAATTCCTTATGGCCTAGGGGGTTTAGTGGATAGATAATTGACTTATTAGGATTAATAGCATAGTTTGATACTTGGGAGAAATTGTGTATGGAAACTAAGATTTTACCAAGATCAGTACTAGGGTATTGAAAGTAAATACTTAGGTCATCTGCAAAGGCTGAGTATTTTATTTGGGTGTTTGATACTGAAACAAGGTGATGGCATGTTCTTTGACTAATTAGTAGAAGTAGTGCTTCTATACAGAAATTGAACAGATCTGGGGAGAGTGGGCATCCCTGTCTGGTGCCATTAGCAATTTTTATTGGGTTAGATGTTTTGACTGGTGACAAACTTAGCTATTCTGTTATAGCAGGAGTCAAGTTTATTTAGGTTGGTTTTTGATAGGTTAGTAAAGACCTCAGAGCAGTATATTAGGGGGGATAGCAAGTGGGATCTTGCAGTGGCCAGTCTAGGTTGTTGTGTAAGGTAAGGTTTACCCCGCTAGACAGTGCCTAGTTTAGAGTAGATTTTTTTGATGATCAGATAGATGTGTTTATCAAATTTTAGTGAGTCATCTATGGTTACCCCTAGTAGCTTGGTCTGATTGGTGGGTTCAATTTTTGTACCGCTGTTAGATAGTATGGAGAGGGATTGGGTACTAGGTTTGGAAGATTTATTAGAGAAAATTATGAGCTTGCTCTTATTTGAATTTAGGATGAGTTCGTGGCTGGTGAGATACTTTTCAATGCCTTGAAATGATGATTGCATTTTGTGTTGGAGTTCTTGTGGGGAGTGGGCTGAGCAGATAAGGGAGTAGTCATCTGCATATTGGATGACGGTGGCATGTTGGGTGGAAGTATATAGGGGCCCAAGTTTAGAGCCGTGTGGTACCTACGTGGTGACTGGTAATAGTGGAGTGAGGCTGTTTGCCCATTTAGTAGCCTGTTGACGGTCAGATAGATAACTGTGAAACCATGTTAGGGATGTGGTATTGAGACTGGAAGTGGCAAGCCTTTGACATATCTAGAAAATGGCTGAGACTAGTTGTCCTTTATTTTTGAGGTGGCAAATGGCCTCTGCAAAGGTTATGAGGGCTGAGTTAGTACTGTGTTTAGTCCTGAAGCCATGCTGGGTGCTAGAGAGTAGGTTGTTGGTAATGATGTGATTCATGAGTTGCTGGTGGATACATTTCTCTAGAATTTTGGCAAGAGGGGATAGAATGGCAATGGGAGTATAGTTAGTTATGTCTCTAGATCGGTAACCCTTATGAAGTGGTATGATATGAGAGATTTTCCATAATTTAGGAATGCAGTGTTCGGAGACAGAGTAGTTTATTAGTAATGATATGGGGTAGGTAATGGATGGGAAGGCTAGTTTTAGGTAATTTTTTGGAAGTTGGTCAACAGCTAAACAGCAAAGTTTTAATTTACAAAGGAGTTTTTTATGTAGGAAGTCAGGATGGGAATAAAGGAGAAGGAGTTTGCATCATTAGACGCAGGAGAGGGGACAGTGAGTGGTGGGATTGTTTTGTTGAATAGGAAAGAAGAGATAGAGTTGATGAAGTGGGAATTGAATTGTGAAGCAAAGGGCACAGATGAGTTAGTCGTGAGGGGGGCAGGAGTAGGGGTTTTACTGAGTTTAAGGAGGTGGTTGATATTCTGCCAGAACATTTGTGGATTGTGCTGGTATTTTTGTTGGCAGGTAAGGAAACAGGTTCTTTTATCCTTGATGATGTTTTTCTTAGCCTGGTTTCTAAGTTGTTTGTAAAGAGGGTGAGATCATTATTGTTTTTGGTCATATGATATAGTGACCAGGCCTTATTTCTTTGTTTCATTAGTTGTTTTGTTTCTTTAGAAAGCCATGGCAGCTGTTTTTTTTAGTGATTTTTTCTGAGGGGGGCAAGATTATTTAAATTTTCAAGGAATTTGTTATTGAAGTATTCTACAGCTAGGTCTAGTTGCAGTTTTTTTAATGGGGACCGATTACAGTTTTGTAGTAGGACATTGAAGGTACCAGAGGAGAAATATTTTTTGCTATAGGTGTATTTGTATGAGATGCTGATTTAGATATGTGTTTTCTTCCTAACTAGAAATGTAGGGGCATGGTCACTTAGCATGACTGGTAGACAGCCTGCCTGGTAACCATGGTTTGGTTTGTTGGTTAAAATACAGTCTAGAAGTGATTTTTTATGAGAGTGCTTGTCGATGTGGGTGACGTAATTAATAATTTAGGTAAAGTTGTATAAGTTTATTAATGAGGTAGGGGAATTGGAGGAGCAGGAGAACCAGTCTAGGTTGAAATCACATAGAATGATGGTTTCTTGGGATAGAGTAAAGGATGCCCAAGATAGGAGGGATTCTATGTTCTGTAGGTTGCTGTCTTGGTGGTAGGTAGATGGTTAGATGACCAGGATAGGAGGGATTCTATGTTGTGCAGGTTGTTACCTGGTGGTAGGTAGATGGCTAGATGACCAGGATAGGAGGGATTCTATGTTGTGCAGGTTGTTGCCTGGTGGTAGGTAGATGGCTAGATGACCAGGATAGGAGGGATTCTATGTTGTGCAGGTTGTTGCCTGGTGGTAGGTAGATGGCTAGATGACCAGGATAGGAGGGATTCTATGTTGTGCAGGTTGTTGCCTGGTGGTAGGTAGATGGCTAGATGACCAGGATAGTAGGGTTTCTATGTTGTGCAGGGTGTTGGCTGGTGGTAGGCAGATGGCTAGATGCCCAGGAGAGGAAGGATTCTATGTTGTGCAGGTTATTGCCTGGTGGAAGGTAGATGGCTTGATGACCAGGATAGGAGGGATTCTATGTTGTGCAGGTTGTTGCCTGGTGGTAGGTAGATGGCTAAATGACCAGAATAGGAGGGATTCTATGTTATCCATGAAGTTGCCTGGTGATAGGTACATGGCTTGATGACCAGGATAGGAGGGATTCTATGATGTGCAGGTTGTTGCCTGGTGGTAGGTAGATGGCTAGATGACCAGGATAGGAGGGGTTCTGTGTTATGCAGGTTGTTGCCTGGTGGTAGGTAGATGGCTAGATGACCAGGATAGAAGGGATTCTATGTTGTGCAGGTTGTTGACTGCTGGTAGGTAGATGGCCAGATGCACAGGATAGGAGGAATCCTATGTTGTGCAGGTTGTTGTCTTCGTGGTAGGTAGATGGCTAGATGACCAGGATTAGAGGGATTCTATGTTGTGCATTTTGTTGCCTGGTGTTTGGTAGATGGCAACATGACCAGGATAGGAGGAATCCTATGTTGTGCAGGTTGTTGCCTGGTGGTAGGTAGATGGCTAGATGACCAGGATAGGAGGGATTCTATGTTGTGCAAGTTGTTACCTGGTGGTAGGTAGATGGCTAGATGTCCGGGATAGGAGGGATTATTTGTTGTGCAGGTTTTTAACTGGTGGTAGGTAGATGGCTAGATGACCAGGATAGGAGGAATCCTATGTTGTGCAGGTTGTTGCCTGGTGGTTGGTAGATGGTTAGATGATCAGGATTGGAGGGATTCTATGTTGTGCAGCTTGTTGCCTGGTTGTTGCTGGTGGCAGGTAGATGGCTAGATGACCAAGATAGGAGGGATTCTATGTTGTGCAGGTTATTGCTTGGTGGTAGTTGGATGGCTAGATGACCAGGGTAGGAGGGATTCTATGTTGTGCAGGTTGCTACCTGGTGGTAGGTAAATGGCTAGATGACCAGGATTGGAGGGATTCTATGCTGTGCAGGTTGTTTCCTGGTTTTTAGTCGATGGCTAGATGACCAGGATAGGAGGGATTCTGTGTTATGCAGGTTGTTGCCTGGTGGTAGGTAGATGACTAGATGACCAGGATAGAAGGGATTATATGTTGTTCTGGCTGCTACCTGCTGGTAGGTAGATGGCTAAATGCACAGGATAGGAGGAATCCTTTGTTGTGCAGGTTGTTGCCTTGGTGGTAGGTAGAAGGCTAGATGACCAGGATAGGAGTGATTTAATGTTGGGCAGGCTGTTGCCTGGTTCTAGGTTGATGGCTTGATGACCAGGATAGGAGGGATTGTATGTTATGCAACTTGTTACCTGGTTGTAGGTAGATGGTTAGATGTCCAGGATAGGAGGGAGTCTATGTTGTACCGGTTGTTACCTGGTGGTAGACAGATGGCTAGATGCCCAGGATAGGAGGTTTTCTATGTTGTGCAGGTTTCTGCCTGGTGGTAGGTAGATGGCAAGATGACCAGGATAGGAGGGATTCTATTTTGTGCAGGTTGTTGCCTGTTGGTAGGTAGAGGGCTAGATGACCAGGAAAGGAGGGATCCTATGTTGAGCAGGTTTTTACCTGGTGGTATGTAGATGGCTAGATGACAAGGATAGGAGGGTTTCTATGTTGTGCAGGTTGTTGCCTGGTGGTATGTAGATGGCTAGATGACCAGTATAGGAGGGATTCTATGTTGTGGAGGTTTTTGCCTGGTGGTAGGTAGACGGCTAGATGACCAGGATAGGATGGATTCTAAGTTGTGCAGGTTGGTGCCTGGTGGTAGGTAGATGGCTAGATGACCAGGATAGGAGGAATCCTATGTTGTGCAGGTTGTTACCTGGTGGTATGTAGATGGCTAGATGACAAGGATAGGAGGGTTTCTATGTTGTGCAGGTTGTTGCCAGGTGGTAGGTAGATGGCTAGATGACCAGGATAGGAGGGATTCTATGTTGTGGAGGTTTTTGCCTGGTGGTAGGTAGATGGCTAGATGACCAGGATAGGATGGATTCTATGTTGTGCAGGTTGTTGCCTGGTGGTAGGTAGATGGCTAGATGACCAGGATAGGAGGGATTCTATGTTGTGCAGGTTGGTGGCTGGTTGTAGGTAAATGGCTAGATGCCCAGGATAGGAGGGATTCTATATTGTGCAGGTTGGTGGCTGGTTGTAGGTAGATGGCTAGATGCCCAGGATATGAAGGATTCTATGTTGTGCAGGTTGATGCCTGGTGGTAGGTAGATGGCAAGATGACCAGGATAGGAGGGATTCTGTGTTGTGCAGGTTGTTGCCTGCTGGTAGGTAGATGGTTAGATGACCAGGGTAGTAGGGATTCTATGTTGTGCAGGTTGTTGCCTGGTGGTAGGTAGATGGTTAGATGTCCAAGATAGGAGGGATTCTATGCTGTGCAGTTTTTTGCCTGGTGGTAGGTAGATAGCCAGATGATCAGGACAGGAGGGATTCTATGTTGTGCAGGTTGTTGCCTGGTGGTAGGTAGATGGATAGATGAATAGGATAGGAGGAATTCTATGTTGTGCAGGTTGTTGCCTGGTGGTAGATAGATGGCTAGTTGCCCAGGATAGGAGGGATTCTATGTTGTGCAGGTTGTTGTCTGGTGGTAGGGAGATGGCTTGATGACCAGGATAGGAGGGTTTCTATGTTATGCAGGCTGTTGGTTCGTTATAGATAGATGGCTAGTTGCACAGGATAGGAGGGATTCTATGTTGTACAGGTTGTTGACTGGTGGTAGGTAGATGGCTAGATGCACAGGATAGGAGGAATCCTATGTTGTGCAGGTTGTTTCCTTGGTGGTAGGTAGAAGGCTAGATGACCAGTATAGGAGTGATTCAATGTTGTGCAGGCTGTTGCCTGGTTGTAGGTAGATGGCTTGATGACCAGGATAGGAGGGATTGTATGTTGTGCAGGTTGTTACCTGATTGTAGGTAGATGGCTAGATGTCCAGGATAGGAGGGATTCTATGTTGTGCACGTTGTTACCTGGTGGTAGGCAGATGGCTAGATGCCCAGGATAGGAGGTTTTCTATGTTGTGCAGATTTCTGCCTGGTGATAGGTAGATGGCAAGATGACCAGGATAGGAGGGCTTCTATTTTGTGCAGGTTGTTGCCTGGTGGTAGGTAGATGGCTAGATGACCAGGATAGGAGGGATTCTATGTTGTGCAGGTTGGTGTCTGGTGGTAGGTAGATGGCTAGATGACCAGGATAGGAGGGATCCTATGTTGTGCAGGTTGTTACCTGGTGGTATGTAGATGGCTAGATGACAAGGATAGGAGGGTGTCTATGTTGTGCAGGTTGTTGCCTGGTGGTAGGTAGATGGCTAGATGACCAGGATAGGAGGGATGCTATGTTGTGGAGGTTTTTGCCTGGTGGTAGGTAGATGGCTAGATGACCAGGATAGGATGGATTCTATGTTGTGCAGGTTGTTGCCTGGTGGTAGGTGGATGGCTAAATGACCAGGATAGGAGGGTTTCTATGTTGTGCAGGTTGGTGGCTGGTTGTAGGTAGATGGCTAGATGCCCAGGATAGGAGGGATTCTATGTTGTGCAGGTTGGTGGCTGGTCGTAGGTAGATGGCTAGATGCCCAGGATAGGAAGGATTCTATGTTGTGCAGGTTGTTGCCTGGTGGTAGGTAGATGGCTAGATGACCAGACTAGGAGGGATTGTATGTTGTGCAGGTTGTTGCCTGCTGGTAGGTAGATGGTTACATGACCAGGATAGTAGGGATTCTATGTTGTGCAGGTTGTTGCCTGGTGGTAGGTAGATGGTTAGATGTCCAAGATAGGAGGGATTCTATGCTGTGCAGTTTTTTGCCTGGTGGTAGGTAGATGGCTAGATGATCAGGACAGGAGGGATTCTATGTTGTGCAGGTTGTTGCCTGGAGGTAGGCAGATGGATAGATGACTAGGATAGGAGGGATTCTATGTTGTGCAGGTTGTTGCCTGGTGTTAGGTAGATGGCTAGTTGCCCAGGATAGGAGGGATTCTATGTTGTACAGGTTGTTGACTGGTGGTAGGTAGATGGCTAGATGCACAGGATAGGAGGAATCCTATGTTGTGCAGGTTGTTGCCTGGTGGTAGGTAGATGGTTAGATGTCCAAGATAGGAGGGATTCTATGCTGTGCAGTTTTTTGCCTGGTGGTAGGTAGATAGCCAGATGATCAGGACAGGAGGGATTCTATGTTGTGCAGGTTGTTGCCTGGTGGTAGGTTGATGGATAGATGAATAGGATAGGAGGGATTCTATGTTGTGCAGGTTGTTGCCTGGTGGTAGATAGATTGCTAGTTGCCCAGGATTGGAGGGATTCTATGTTGTGCAGATTGTTGTCTGGTGGTAGGTAGATGGCTTGATGACCAGGATAGGAGGGTTTCTATGATATGCAGGTTGTTGGTTCATTGTAGATAGATGGCTAGATGCACAGGATAGGAGGGATTCTATGTTGTACAGGTTGTTGACTGGTGGTAGGTAGATGGCTAGATGACCAAGATAGGAGGAATTCTATGTTGTGCAGGTTGTTGCCTTGGTGGTAGGTAGAAGGCTAGATGACCAGGATAGGAGTGATTCAATCTTGTGCAGGCTGTTGCCTGGTTGTAGGTAGATGGCTTGATGATCAGGACAGGAGGGATTCTATGTTGTGCAGGTTGTTACCTGGTTGTAGGTAGATGGCTAGATGTCCAGGATAGGAGGGATTCTATGTTGTGCAGGTTGTTACCTGGTGGTAGGCAGATGGCTAGATGCCCAGGATAGGAGGTTTTCTATGTTGTGCAGATTTCTGCCTGGTGGTAGGTAGATGGCAAGATGACCAGGATAGGAGGGATTCTATTTTGTGCAGGTTGTTGCCTGGTGTTAGGTAGATGGCTAGATGACCAGGATAGGAGGGATTCTATGTTGTGCAGGTTGGTGTCTGGTGGTAGTTAGATGGCTAGATGACCAGGATAGGAGGGATCGTATGTTGTGCAGGTTGTTACCTGGTGGTATGTAGATGGCTAGATGACAAGGATAGGAGGGTGTCTATGTTGTGCAGGTTGTTGCCTGGTGGTAGGTAGATGGCTAGATGACCAGGATAGGAGGGATGCTATGTTGTGGAGGTTTTTGCCTGGTGGTAGGTAGATGGCTAGATGACCAGGATAGGATGGATTCTATGTTGTGCAGGTTGTTGCCTGGTGGTAGGTGGATGGCTAAATGACCAGGATAGGAGGGTTTCTATGTTGTGCAGGTTGGTGGCTGGTTGTAGGTAGATGGCTAGATGCCCAGGATAGGAAGGATTCTATGTTGTGCAGGTTGTTGCCTGGTGGTAGGTAGATGGCTAGATGACCAGGCTAAGAGGGATTGTATGTTGTGCAGGTTGTTGCCTGCTGGTAGGTAGATGGTTACATGACCAGGATAGTAGGGATTCTATGTTGTGCAGGTTGTTGCCTGGTGGTAGGTAGATGTTTAGATGTCCAAGATAGGAGGGATTCTATGCTGTGCAGTTTTTTGCCTGGTGGTAGGTAGATGGCTAGATGATCAGGACTGGAGGGATTCTATGTTGTGCAGGTTGTTGCCTGGTGGTAGGTAGATGGATAGATGACCAGGATAGGAGGGATTCTATGTTGTGCAGGTTGTTGCCTGGTGGTAGGTAGATGGCTAGATGCCCAGGATAGGAGGAAGCCTATGTTGTGCAGGTTGCTGCCTGGTGGTACGTAAATGGCTATATGACCAGGATAGGAAGGATTCTCTGTCGTGCAGGTTGTTGCCTGGTGGTAGGTAGATGGCTAGATGACCAGGATAGGAGGGATTCTATGTTGTGCAGGTTGTTGCCTGGTGGTAGGTAGATGGCTAGATGACCAGGATAGGAGGGATTCTATGTTGTGCAGGTTGTTGCCTGGTGGTAGGTAGATGGCTAGATGACCAGGATAGGAGGGATTCTATGTTGTGCAGGTTGTTGCCTGGTGGTAGGTAGATGGCTAGATGACCAGGATAGGAGGGATTCTATGTTGTGCAGGTTGTTGCCTGGTGGTAGTTAGATGGATAGATGACCAGGATAGGAGGAGTTCTATGTTGTGCAGGTTGTTGCCTGGTGGTAGGTAGATGGCTAGATGACCAGGATAGGAGGGATTCTATGTTGTGCAGGTTGTTGCCTGGTGGTAGGTAGATGGCTAGATGACCAGGATAGGAGGGATTCTATGTTGTGCAGGTTGTTGCCTGGTGGTAGGTAGATGGCTAGATGACCAGGATAGGAGGGATTCTATGTTGTGCAGGTTGTTGCCTGGTGGTAGGTAGATGGCTAGATGACCAGGATAGGAGGGATTCTATGTTGTGCAGGTTGTTGCCTGGTGGTAGGTAGATGGCTAGATGACCAGGATAGGAGGAGTTCTATGTTGTGCAGGTTGTTGCCTGGTGGTAGGTAGATGGCTAGATGACCAGGATAGGAGGGATTCTATGTTGTGCAGGTTGTTGCCTGGTGGTAGGTAGATGGCTAGATGACCAGGATAGGAGGGATTCTATGTTGTGCAGGTTGTTGCCTGCTGGTAGGTAGCTGGCTAGATGACCAGGATAGGAGGAATCTATGTTGTGCAGGTTGTTGCCTGGTGGTAGTTAGATGGATAGATGACCAGGATATGAGGAGTTCTATGTTGTGCAGGTTGTTGCCTGGTGGTAGTTAGATGGATAGATGACCAGGATAGGAGGAGTTCTATGTTGTGCAGGTTGTTGCCTGGTGGTAGGTAGATGGCTAGATGACCAGGATAGGAGGGATTCTATGTTGTGCAGGTTGTTGCCTGGTGGTAGGTAGATGGCTAGATGACCAGGATAGGAGGGATTCTATGTTGTGCAGGTTGTTGCCTGGTGGTAGGTAGATGGCTAGATGACCAGGATAGGAGGGATTCTATGTTGTGCAGGTTGTTGCCTGGTGGTAGGTAGATGGCTAGATGACCAGGATAGGAGGGATTCTATGTTGTGCAGGTTGTTGCCTGGTGGTAGGTAGATGGCTAGATGACCAGGATAGGAGGGATTCTATGTTGTGCAGGTTGTTGCCTGGTGGTAGGTAGATGGCTAGATGACCAGAATAGGAGGATTCTATGTTGTGCAGGTTGTTGCCTGGTGGTAGGTAGATGGCTAGATGACCAGGATAGGAGGGATTCTATGTTGTGCAGGTTGTTGCCTGGTGGTAGGTAGATGGCTAGATGACCAGGATAGGAGGGATTCTATGTTGTGCAGGTTGTTGCCTGGTGGTAGGTAGATGGCTAGATGACCAGGATAGGAGGATTCTATGTTGTGCAGGTTGTTGCCTGGTGGTAGGTAGATGGCTAGATGACCAGGATAGGAGGGATTCTATGTTGTGCAGGTTGTTGCCTGGTGGTAGGTAGATGGCTAGATGACCAGGATAGGAGGGATTCTATGTTGTGCAGGTTGTTGCCTGGTGGTAGGTAGATGGCTAGATGACCAGGATAGGAGGGATTCTATGTTGTGCAGGTTGTTGCCTGGTGGTAGGTAGATGGCTAGATGACCAGGATAGGAGGGATTCTATGTTGTGCAGGTTGTTGCCTGGTGGTAGGTAGATGGCTAGATGACCAGGATAGGAGGGATTCTATGTTGTGCAGGTTGTTGCCTGGTGGTAGGTAGATGGATAGATGACTAGGATAGGAGGGATTCTATGCTGTGCAGTTTTTTGCTTGGTAATAGGTAGATGGCTAGATGACCAGGATAGGAGGATTCTATGTTGTGCAGGTTGTTGCCTGGTGTTAGGTAGATGGCTAGATGACCAGGATAGGAGGAATTCTATGTTGTGCAGGTTATTGCCTGGTGGTAGGTAGATGGCTAGATGACCAGGATAGGAGGGATTCTATGTTGTGCAGGTTGTTGCCTGGTGGTAGGTAGATGGCTAGATGACCAGGATAGGAGGGATTCTATGTTGTGCAGGTTGTTGCCTGGTGGTAGGTAGATGGCTAGATGACCAGGATAGGAGGGATTCTATGTTGTGCAGGTTGTTGCCTGGTGGTAGGTAGATGGCTAGATGACCAGGATAGGAGGGATTCTATGTTGTGCAGGTTGTTGCCTGGTGGTAGGTAGATGGCTAGATGACCAGGATAGGAGGGATTCTATGTTGTGCAGGTTGTTGCCTGGTGGTAGGTAGATGGCTAGATGACCAGGATAGGAGGGATTCTATGTTGTGCAGGTTGTTGCCTGGTGGTAGGTAGATGGCTAGATGACCAGGATAGGAGGGATTCTATGTTGTGCAGGTTGTTGCCTGGTGGTAGGTAGATGGCTAGATGACCAGGATAGGAGGGATTCTATGTTGTGCAGGTTGTTGCCTGGTGGTAGGTAGATGGCTAGATGACCAGGATAGGAGGGATTCTATGTTGTGCAGGTTGTTGCCTGGTGGTAGGTAGATGGCTAGATGACCAGGATAGGAGGGATTCTATGTTGTGCAGGTTGTTGCCTGGTGGTAGGTAGATGGCTAGATGACCAGGATAGGAGGATTCTATGTTGTGCAGGTTGTTGCCTGGTGGTAGGTAGATGGCTAGATGACCAGGATAGGAGGGATTCTATGTTGTGCATGTTGTTGCCTGGTGGTAGGTAGATGGCTAGATGACCAGGATAGGAGGGATTCTATGTTGTGCAGGTTGTTGCCTGGTGGTAGGTAGATGGCTAGATGACCAGGATAGGAGGGATTCTATGTTGTGCAGGTTGTTGCCTGGTGGTAGGTAGATGGCTAGATGACCAGGATAGGAGGGATTCTATGTTGTGCAGGTTGTTGCCTGGTGGTAGGTAGATGGCTAGATGACCAGGATAGGAGGGATTCTATGTTGTGCAGGTTGTTGCCTGGTGGTAGGTAGATGGCTAGATGACCAGGATAGGAGGGATTCTATGTTGTGCAGGTTGTTGCCTGGTGGTAGGTAGATGGCTAGATGACCAGGATAGGAGGGATTCTATGTTGTGCAGGTTGTTGCCTGGTGGTAGGTAGATGGCTAGATGACCAGGATAGGAGGGATTCTATGTTGTGCAGGTTGTTGCCTGGTGGTAGGTAGATGGCTAGATGACCAGGATAGGAGGGATTCTATGTTGTGCAGGTTGTTACCTGGTGGTAGGTAGATGGCTAGATGACCAGGATAGGAGGGATTCTATGTTGTGCAGGTTGTTGCCTGGTGGTAGGTAGATGGCTAGATGACCAGGATAGGAGGGATTCTATGTTGTGCAGGTTGTTGCCTGGTGGTAGGTAGATGGCTAGATGACCAGGATAGGAGGGATTCTATGTTGTGCAGGTTGTTGCCTGGTGGTAGGTAGATGGCTAGATGACCAGGATAGGAGGGATTCTATGTTGTGCAGGTTGTTGCCTGGTGGTAGGTAGATGGCTAGATGACCAGGATAGGAGGATTCTATGTTGTGTAGATTGTTGCCTGGTGGTAGGTAGATGGCTAGATGACCAGGATAGGAGGAGTTCTATGTTGTGCAGGTTGTTGCCTGGTGGTAGGTAGATGGCTAGATGACCAGGATAGGAGGGATTCTATGTTGTGCAGGTTGTTGCCTGGTGGTAGGTAGATGGCTAGATGACCAGGATAGGAGGGATTCTATGTTGTGCAGGTTGTTGCCTGGTGGTAGGTAGATGGCTAGATGACCAGGATAGGAGGGATTCTATGTTGTGCAGGTTGTTGCCTGGTGGTAGGTAGATGGCTAGATGACCAGGATAGGAGGGATTCTATGTTGTGCAGGTTGTTGCCTGGTGGTAGGTAGATGGCTAGATGACCAGGATAGGAGGGATTCTATGTTGTGCAGGTTGTTGCCTGGTGGTAGGTAGATGGCTAGATGACCAGGATAGGAGGGATTCTATGTTGTGCAGGTTGTTGCCTGGTGGTAGGTAGATGGCTAGATGACCAGGATAGGAGGGATTCTATGTTGTGCAGGTTGTTGCCTGGTGGTAGGTAGATGGCTAGATGACCAGGATAGGAGGGATTCTATGTTGTGCAGGTTGTTGCCTGGTGGTAGGTAGATGGCTAGATGACCAGGATAGGAGGGATTCTATGTTGTGCAGGTTGTTGCCTGGTGGTAGGTAGATGGCTAGATGACCAGGATAGGAGGGATTCTATGTTGTGCAGGTTGTTGCCTGCTGGTAGGTAGCTGGCTAGATGACCAGGATAGGAGGGATTCTATGTTGTGCAGGTTTTTAACTGGTGGTAGGTAGATGGCTAGATGACCAGGATAGGAGGAGTTCTATGTTGTGCAGGTTGTTGCCTGGTGGTAGGTAGATGGCTAGATGACCAGGATAGGAGGGATTCTATGTTGTGCAGGTTGTTACCTGGTGGTAGGTAGATGGCTAGATGACCAGGATAGGAGGAATCCTATGTTGTGCAGGTTGTTGCCTGGTGGTAGGTAGATGGCTAGATGACCAGGATAGGAGGGATTCTATGTTGTGCAGGTTGTTGCCTGGTGGTAGGTAGATGGCTAGATGACCAGGATAGGAGGGATTCTATGTTGTGCAGGTTGTTGCCTGGTGGTAGGTAGATGGCTAGATGACCAGGATAGGAGGGATTCTATGTTGTGCAGGTTGTTGCCTGGTGGTAGGTAGATGGCTAGATGACTAGGATAAGAGAGATTCTATGTTGTGCAGGTTGTTGCCTGCTGGTAGGTAGCTGGCTAGATGACCAGGATAGGAGGAAAGGGGG
>NC_056733.1:978766095-978819383 GCF_019279795.1 Protopterus annectens | reverse complement strand
TTCTATGTTGTGCAGGTTGTTGCCTGGTGGTAGGTAGATGGATAGATGACTAGGATAAGAGGGATTCTATGTTGTGCATGTTGTTACCTGGTGGTTGGTAGATGGCTTGATGACCAGGATAGTAGGGATTCTATGTTGTGCAGGTGGTTGCCTCATGGTAGGTAGATGGCTAAATGACCAGTATAGGATGGATCCTATGTTGTGCAGGTTGTGACCTTGTGGTAGGTAGATGGCTAGATGCCCAGGATAGGATGGATCCTATGTTGTGCAGGTTGTGACCTTATGGTAGGTAGATGGCTAGATGACCAGGATAGGAGGGATCCTATGCTGTGCAGGTTGTTGCCTAGCAGTCGGTAGATGGCTATGATGTTAATGGATTTGTGAGGATTATTTTGGAGGTGAGTGATAAGGAGTTCAGATTGATAGATTTCTGGCGGGGAACAGTTTAGTTTTTCCAGATTAAGTGATTCTTTAAACATATCTGCTACACCCTCACCGTATGTTTATCCTGTCCTGTCTTATAATATTGTAACCATTTGTAGTAATTTCAATGTCTTTGATGTGGGGCTTTAACCAGGTTTTAGTTATGAGTGCAATGTCTGGGGAGTAGGAGGCAAGGGTGGCATGGTATTCAGGTATTTTGTTTGCAAGGCCTCTGAGATTAAAGCATTTAATGAGAAGGTCGAAGTTACTGGTAATAGGTAAAGATGTATCTGTAGTGGTGTCTGTGAGATTTTGGGTAGATGTGGAAAACAGGAGTTTGGGTGTAATGCGTAGGTTACATGGGAGGTACAGACGGGCCCTGGATCGGGATGGATATCTGACTGGAGTTATATCTTTGTTAGAGAGTACAAAATTAGGTGCTTGAACTTGGTTATAAGCTGGTTATACCTGTAGAAGGACAACTGAGTGTTGGTGTGTTGTATATGTCTTGAAGGGAGGACATTAGTATTAAATCTAGGGTAAGTCTTGGTGATGATATAATGATAAGGTTTGCAAGAGATGTGTGGTGAGGTGTATGTGAGTGTTGGGGATGGGTGCTTGTTGAGTTGGTAGCATAATAAGCAAGGAGGAGGATGCCTGATAATAGAGTGTTGTAGAACAAGCAGTTTTGTCCTTTCATTCTGATTGGACAGTGGGTGTGGAATCAGGAAGTGAGGTAAAGGAAGCTAGAGTGTAGTATGGTATTGTGAGAGATTGAGACTAGGCGGGGTTAGTGGGGAGGGCTTTGTGTATAAGAGTCGAAGTTAGAGGGGTGTGGCTAGCTGAGGTGGGAAGGAAGTGGATTGGAGAATTGCACAGGGATTATGGTTAACTTAGGCATAAAGGAAATTCAATTATTATTATTATTATTGCCTTTCCTCTCTGAGTACCAGAACATGTTTTGCTCTCCTGTCTAATAGCCTGTTTTAGGCAGAATTTGCCACAGAAGTACATTTCACTGGAGTTAGACTGACTTACAATGTAGTAATCATTTTGATGTATTTAATTATTCATTTATTCATTCATTCTCAGGCCCACTTTATCCTATTCAGAATCATTATGGGTATTGGCAGAGATTTCCTGACAAGCTATGGGAGTAACTTATAAAAATAGTTTAGATTCATAGATATCCAAGGCCAATGAATGTCATGATCATTAGCTCCTAGACAGTATCCTTCCTTCTGCAGGAGGGCCATACCAGTAAAACTCAAGAGTAAATCTGTGGATACCCATTCAGTCACTAGTTTATGTTTAAAGTAAGATACACTGTTTAACATGCGGGGGAAGTCCATTCCAAAGTTATGGGAGATGCTGTCTTATAAGAATGCCTCTCCACTGTGCTGCATTTATCTACTGGTGAAAATGTAAGTCCCTGGTTCTAATATTGGTGGAGATATTAGACATACAGAGAAACAGGAAGTCCAAAACAACTGGGTCACTAATGGTGCAGTAAGCAAGACAGATCTCCTCTCAAAGTCTGTAAGACACTGAATACAGGGAGAGAGTTTCCAGCCTCTCTTGGCATCTTAGGGACTTTAGGAAGGTATATGATTTATTGGTTAGGAGTCTTTGGGGTCTTTCTAATTGATAATTAATATGTTTAGTGAAATACATTCCAAAGGGAGTGTTGCACTAGATAACTGGCCTGATCAATGCTGACTGTAATGGAGTCATTACCTCTTGATGCCGTGATAACTGGCCTGATCAATGCTGACTGTAATGGAGTCATTACCTCTTGATACCATGATAACTGGCCTGATCAATGCTGACTGTAATGGACTAATTACCTCCTGATACCATGATAACTGGCCTGATCAATGCTGACTGTAATGGAGTAATTACCAGAGTAAGTGTTACCTCCTGATGCTGTGATGCTGATATTGTCTTGGCAATTACAGGCTAAATAAAAACATTTCCTGACAACTGTTTTCACATGATGGTCAAAAGTGAAGGATCTAATGGTCCAAGTTTCTAGGTCCCTGGCAAAATTTTCACTTTGTAGTGGTGTGTTGGCTACACAGTATGTTGATGGGAAGGGTTGTCCACCAAAAGTGACACAACACTTTTTAGCATTTAGTTTGACCACATTTTTAGTGCCCAAGAGTTGACTAGGGAGAGTTCATTCCGGAAAGTTTGGGTATCATAGGGTGACTTAACAAGAACCTCCAGTTTGTAGTTGTCTGCAAACTTTGTTAAGCCAGAGGCCTTGGCTCTCCACTTTGAGATCTGAGAAGTAAATACCAAAAGTAGAGGTCCCTGCCCTGAGCCATGATGGAAATCACTGGTCACTTTCGCATTAGGTGGGTTCTGTCTTGCAGGCAGTTTGCTATCCGTCTTACCACATATGGGATGATTTTTAAACCAATTACATTTTGTATGATGCCAGCACGGGGAATGGTATTGATGACCTTCACCAGGTTAAGATACATCATGTGCACTGCATCTCTACAGTTTCTGTAACCACATGCACTGCATGGCTACCATCTCTACAGCCTCTGTAATCATGAGCACTGCATGGCCACAGTCTTTACAGCCACTGTAACCATGTGGATTGCATGGTCACCATTTGCAGCCTCTGTAACTATGTACACTGCATGGCCACCATCTACAACCTCTGTAACCATGTGCTCTGCATGGTCACCATCTACAGCCTCTGTAACCATGGGCAGTGCATGGCCACCATCTCTACAGTCTCTGTAACCATATGCACTGCATGGCCACCATCTATACAGCCTCTGTAGCCTTGTGCAGTGCATGGCCATCATCTCTGCAGCCTCTGTAACCATGTGCACTGAATGGTCACCATCTGCAGCCTCTGTAACCATGTGCACTGAATGGTCACTATCTACAGCCTGTGTAGCTATGTACACTGCATGCCCACCATCTCTATAGCCTCTGTAACAATGTAAAAAACATGGTCACCATCTCTATAGCCTCTGTAACCATGTGCACTGCATGGCCACCATCTAGACCCTCTGTAACCATGTGCACTGCATGGCCAACATCTCTACAGCCTCTGTAACCATGTGCACTGCATGGTTACCATCTACAGCCTCTGTAACCATGTGCGCTGCATGGCTACCATCTCTACAGCTTCTGTAATCATGTGCACTGCATGACCACCATCTCTACAGCCTCTGTAACCATCTGCACTGCATGGCCACCATCTCTACAGTCTCTGTAACTCTTATGAAGAAGTTTACCAAATTAACTAGACTGGATCTACTCCTCACAAATCTGAAATGCTGGGGGTGAAGTCAAACAAGAATCTTGATATACAATTTATGAGGTTATTTATGATGCACCCCATGGTTTTGCAGATGAGGCTTGAAAGGTTGATTGGACTTTAACTACCTAGGTCAGTTGTAACACCACCCTTATGAAGGGGCATCACCACTGCAGTGCACCACTCACCAGGACAAAGCCAGTAACTAAACTTATGTTAAACAGTTTGAGGAGTGTCTGCAATGGCATATTTAACAATATTATGCAATCAGGTATATGATATGTAATAGTAAATAAAGGCATAATGACAAGGGTGATTGCATACCAGAACTCTGACAAAATATTGCATGTTTTTTAATTACCTGTGTCCCATAGTGTTATAAAATGTTTTACGGAGAGTAACAAACCTTGTTGATAAGCTTTGGGATGTACTTAAGTGTGGCATTCCGTGGTAGTAATGAATAGTTTGACTATGGCCTTTGATGAACTGAAACCCTTGGAAAAGGATTTTATGGGCTTCCTGATGTCCATTGTCCTCACAGTCTGCCCTTACTTTCCACCAGTCCTGGCCTTGCAACACCATTTATATTACTTTTTTTTTTTTTCATACTTTGTTCTATACTTCAAGTTTTTCCTGCATTGATTCAGTTTATTCTATCTGTCAATGATTAAATGATTACACCATAATAAATGAAGAGAAAAGAATTCAATTACATCATAGGTCTCACCCCCCCACCACCATCAGAAGCCATTAGGATCTAGATGCACTGAGTTGCATTTTAAAGCTTTTTTTCCCAGACCTTTTGAGACAAAGACAGCTTAAATAAAAATTGTGGCTAAATAAAGAAATTCATTTTTATTCTTCAATTTTTTACTACATCCTTTTACCACTCCCTAAGACTGCAAAGACTGCATTGTAATAACTGTAGATAAAGTAATAGAATTAAGCTGATAGTCAGGAGGTTGCTGGGCATCACAAACCATGACATTCTAGATGCCATCAGGTACATTTTGGAGACTTTTGTTACAATTATGGCCTGGACAAAAATCATCACTAACTTTAGAAATTCGGTCTTATTTTTTTTTCTTTCAAGGAAGAAATAAGTTGTGCCTAAGGCTTAATGATCAAAGTAAACAAAAAAGTAGTTTCCAATAAACTAAGAAGATAAATGCTTGCAAAAATACAAGTAATATCTTAGAACAGTGTCTATCTCTCTTTCAAAAATAAAAAGGGATAGTTACCTTCTCTGTATCCCTCTGATGTTATACTGGGATGAAAGTGAATGAACAAATGGCCTCAGTCATATATTTCAAGTTGCTGCTGTCACACATCATTCAGGTTGCCTCTTCACCATCCACATCTAAAAGATAGCTACCATCTTTGTATTCATTTGACAAACAAAATATAGTAACATATTTTAACTTGTTGATCAGAGATTTATATTCACAATATTCCACCTTACCTCTGCCTCCCAAAGTTAGGCACCTGTATATACACCTCTGATATGTGATTGTGAGAAAAGAGAAAAACAATTACCACAGTCATGTATTTCAGCCTGTTGCTCCTAGACAGTACTCCCTACTCAAGCTATGGTGATGTGTGCACATCTATGTGGTATGATTGTTTGAAAAGCTGAAGAAATAATGACCACACTGTCACACCCTACAAATGCCACAGTGACCTTCTGTGCATAACTCTGTGGTTTAATTGTGATGAAAATTTGCGAAATAATTACCACAATCCCCCCCTGCACCATCCCAAACAAGTGATAGTGACCTTCTGTGTTTAACTCAGAGGTTTGATTGAGAATTTAAGAACTAATAATTTCACTGTTCCCAGCCTCAACTATCCACCAACACAAGTTATAGCAACCTTCTGTGCACAGCTCGGAACAGGGCCAGCTGTAGAACAGATAAGTCCAGGACGGAAGCCCAAATTAACTATGTCAAACTCTTCTTCAACCTGAGTTGCAGATGCTTCCAGGATCTAGATGTTCTGTGGTGCATTTAATGCCTTATTTCTGAAAGATAATGACTTACAGTGTATGGATCACTGTGAATATGCTCTGAATTTGGGGAAAAGCATGCTTGTTAAGCACCATTCTAACACTGGAAAGGCTCTTAACAATCATTTATTAAATACCTCTTACTACTGTTAAGCTCTATTCACATATTAGATCATTAACAACAATCAGTGGTCACCACAAGACAACAGTGGAAATCTAAGTACTGCATTTGACTTTTTTAATAGTCTGATAGAGTGTTTAACAGTCTGAATGACGTGTTTAACAGCTTCCCATGACTCTTGTGTGGTGGTTGCACTTTGCGTGGCCACAGTAAGTGTGTTGCAACACTATTTCACTTTTTTCTGTAACTTTTGAATCTACGGCTACTGAATCACGTACTATGCAGGTGTAACATTAGCTGCATTTGTATGTTTCTATGAAATTTCTGTGCAGTCATTCCAAATGTAGCTCATATTTACATTATATACATTTTGTGTCATGGATATACATCTGTTATGGTAGTAAACAAGTAAATAAATGCCCTTTTAGACCACCAAGTGTCCCTTTTGCCTTCTGCCCCAGAAACCTTCAGCAGCGTTCAGCACCCCTCAATGCCCCTGCTGTGTTTGTTTAGATTGCTGCAAGGTCCCTGTAGCTAATATATGTAAATCCACATGTAGCTTTGCATCTACTGGGAAAAGTATTCCTCATCTCCCATGGAGATGCAGACAAGGCCAACAGATGTCCACAGTTTGTTGCATGGAGTCCCTGTCCACATGGTAACAGTCTACTATGTCATAGTCATGGACGGCATGAAATGTTAAATGTGATCGGATGACCCTGCACCAACTGCGATGATGTCACACATCATTGGCTTCAGCAGATGCTATAAGAGCCTTTTACAGATACATGTCTACAATAGCTACGGCAACTCTGAACATTATACACCACTTTACTCTGCCTGAATGCAAGCATATGGCCATGTACAAAGCTAAACTGGGTGTAGCATCACTGTGAGACATTTCCTCAGCCTCTTTTGCCAAACTGTGTGACTCTAAGCAGGTCCCTTAACCAGACACCCCACTCCTGAGCTGAGTCTGATAAATGTTCTATGGAGGTCAGTGTTGTACTCCAGAAAACAAATGCAAATAAAATAAAATAAAGGGTTCTGAATCACTCTTCCAAGTTGTTTTGCCTCACTCATTATTATATATGGCACTTCATTATGTGATCAATATGGCTGACTGTTATTTCAGTTGGCAGCATGATGTTGCTGGGTTTACTTAATTGCATACACCCTGCTCATTGCTACTTGTAATGCAAATTCACTTATTTCAATGTGACAAAGTTTTCTGAATCTGCCCTGCTCTTCAGAGTGCAAATGGGAAAGATATATAATGAAGTATCTCCAAAACAAGAGAGTAGTGTTACACTGTGCTCAAATGCTTAATATTTATAGAGAGATGGAAGGAATGAAAGAGAGCAAATAATTGCAGTGTATCCAGGTAGCTATTTAAAAATTACAAGTGGTTGACTCTTATAGGCTGGCACATATAGAAGAATTACATGATGTTTTAGGAGGGGCTGGATATAGTCTGTCTAACCAGTATCCATAAAATAGCACCTTCTGTATTCTTAATCAAGAATGGATTTTAATTCCCTTTTGATGAATAAAACATTGCTGAGCTTAGTTAGCTCAGCTGTGAGAGTGTTCCATATGGCAGGCGTAACTTTATGAAATTACCTTTCACAAGAAGATAAAGCAAATTGTGGCCTGTTCAGCTGGAGGCTGTTAGTGCTGTGAAGAAAGTATGATGAGCCCAGTACTGATAATGTGTTTCCTGGGGGTGGTTGTATTGTACTATTAGTAACTTGAATGTGAGAGTGTTAAGAAGGAACATGGGTCTAGCAGTATCTAGTAGCCAATTAGCTTCTGAATATTGGTAACGTGTTTCCTGGAGGTGGTCGTATTGCACTATTAGTAACTTAAATGTGAGAGTGTTAAGAAGGAACATGGCTCTAGAAGTATCTAGGCGCCAATTAGCTTCTGAGTATTGATAACGCGTTTCCTGCAGTGGTCACATTGTACTATTAGTAACTTGAATGTGAGAGTGTTAAGAAGGAATATTGCTCTAGAAGTATCTAGGTGCCAATTAGCTTCTGAGTACTGATAACGTGTTTTCTGGGGGTGGCCGCATTGTACTATTAGTAACTTGAATGTGAGAGTGTTAAGAAGGGACATGGCTCTAGCAGTATCTAGGAGCCAATTAACTTCTGAGTATTGATAACGTGTTTTCTGGGGGTGGCCGCATTGTACTATTAGTAACTTGAATGTGAGAGCGTTAAGAAGGGACATGGCTCTAACTGTATCTAGGAGCCGATTAGCTTCTGAGTATTGATAATGTGTTTCCAGGAGATGGTTGTATTGTACTATTAGTAACTTGAATGTGAGAGTGTTAAGAAGGAACATGGCTCTAGCAGAATCTAATAGGCTCATAGGATCATAGGAGGTTTCTAGGATATTGGCCCTGAGGTCCTTATAATCCTAGCCAAGTGTTTAGCCCATGTTTAGACAAATCAGCTCCCGATGCCCCTGTCCAGCAGGGACATGGGTGGAATCCCAGGGGTATATTTTTTGTTTCCCATCCAGTCATCCAGGTTGTGCTTAAAAAGGGGTAAAGAGTTACTCTGCTCGATTTGGAGATGGAGTCTATTCCATAGATGGGGGAATCTCTGGGACACAAATCTGTCCTGCCAACAAGTCCTTTTGATGTCACAGACCAGGTTGAGGCCATGTGTGCGGGTTACTCGAGTGGAACTTGACTTGTGGCTATGCACCAGTCCCATCAAGGTGGGGTCCGTGAATGCCTTGTATGCCAGAGAGAGGTCACCTCTACGGAGTCTGTATGAAATCGAGTAGAGGGACAGGGCTTTTAGCCTGTCTGTGTATGGTAGATGTTTGAGGCCCTGGATTCTCCTGGTGGGGAACCTCTGTGGTCTCTCCAGCTGCTGCATGTGCTTTGCGAGCTGCATGCCGAAAGGGGCGTTGTACTCAGTAATGGGCCTTATAAGGGAAGAATACAGAGATGTTATGACCTCCTTGTCCCTGAATGAGATACCCTTACTTATGAGGTGAACCATATAGAAAGCTTTCTGTACAACTCAAGCAACATGGTGGTCAAAAGTCAGGTTGTTATCAACCTGGGTGCCCAAATCCCTGACGACTGATTGAGTGCTTAGGACATTGTTATTAATGTGATAATTTGTGGGGACATCACTCTCCCCAAAGGGGATGATGATGCATTTTTTGGTATTCACCTTGAGGCCATATTTCTGACACCAGTCATGTGTCTGAATGAGACCCTCTTGGAGGATGTCCACATCACTAGGGAAATTGATGAGAGCACCCAGTTTGCAGTCATCTGCAAACTTGGTCAGCCATATCCCACTGGTTTTGGCCTGCACCTTAGAAAAGTATATCCCAAATAAGAGAGGCCCCAAGACCGAACCCTGGAGTATGCCCTTTGTTACAGGTCTACTCATTGAGATGGCTTCCCCTATTTTGACTACGTGGGTTCTATCAGTGAGCCAGTTTACTACCCATCTGGTAACATATGGATTGATGCCTATTTGAGAGAGTTTATCTATTATGCCCGAGTGGGGAATAGTGTCAAAGGCTTTAGCCAGGCCAAGGTAGGCGGTGTGCATTGTCTTTCACTCATCCATGGTTTTAACGACTGTCTCAAAGAAGTCAACCAAATTTAGCAGACATGACCTCCCCTTGATGAAGCCAAACTGTGAGGGATCAAGTGTTTGGTGGTTGCCAATGTCCTTGTTGATGAGGTCCATGATAATCCATTCTATGGCCTTGCAGATCAGACTAGTTAGGCTTATGGGTCTATAATTTCCAGGATCAGTAGACACTCCTCCTTTGTGTAAAGGTATGACAATGGCTGTCCTCCACTCAGTTGGGATGAAGCCAGTACTCAGCCTTTGGTTAAATAGGGTGCCTAGTGGTGCTGCAAGTTCCTGCCTGAGTTCACGTAGGATGCAGTCTGGGATGTTATCAGGTCCCATGGAGGTGGTATGTTTTGCCTTTGAGAGAGCAGTGATGACCTGTTTTATAGATATAAGGGAAAGGGGGCAGGTACTGGGGATGCCCTGATTTACTGATGGGGGGGGTAGAGGGATAAAGTTTTCACTGAATCTGTCAGCTAGCAGGTTTGCTATATCTACAGCATTTGTATATGCGGTGTTCTTGACCACCAGTTCTGAACAGATCTGAATGCTTCCTTTGAGGTTGCAGACATATGTGAAGAAGGTCTTATGATTGTCTCTAGCAGATATTGCCAATTTGGACTCGAAGTTTGCTTTGGAAGATTTCACTAGTGCTCTTATTTGCTTGTTCAGGCTATGGAGGCAGTGCTTCTAACTGGGCAACTTCTCCTTTTTGGTCTTGGACAACAATTTTTTTTCCTTTTGTTATAGAGTTTATTTATTGCAGATGTCCACCAGACAGGTTTACACTTCCTTGCAGAGGATGACTTAGTCCTGTCGGGTATGCCTAATTCCATGCATCTATATAAATGCACGTTTAGTATTTGGTGTAGTTTTGGATATCGGTGCCAGTCCCTACAGAGGGGGAGGGGGCTGTGAAACTGTTTATACCATCCCTCAGGAGGCTGTAATCAGCTTTGAGAAGTTTTTATGTCTGATCCTAGCTAGAGGAGGGTTGGGGGAGATGGTGACTTCAAAAGTGACCACTTTGTGGTTGGAGCTTACCAGGGAGGATGATACTATAGGGATGCTGCAGTGGTTACTCATGTTGGTTAATACCAAGTCCAAGATATTATCACCCCCTGTGGGGGTATTAACTAGCTGTTCCAAGGCATTTGCACTGACAAAATCAAGGAATCTCTGGGCATTTGTGCTCTGGCATGAGTAGTTCTTCTAGTCTATGTTTGGGAAGTTATAGTCACCCAGGATCCTGGTAAAAGGTTGAATCTTGATAGATTTGAACAGGTCCAAGTAGGTGGATAGGGCATCTTGAGTCAGATTTGGGGGCTGGTAGCTAGCTATGCTTTGAATACAGGTCTTGTCAATGGTTAACTGCAGCTGGAGTGCACAATTAGTTTCTGAGTATTGATAATGTGTTTCCTGGGGGTGGTCAGATTGTACTATTAGTAACTTGAATGTGAGAGTGTTAAGAAGGAACATGGGTCTAGCAGTATCTAGCAGCGAATTAACTTCTGAATATTGATAATGTGTTTCCTGGGGGTGGTCATATTGTACTATTAGTAACTTGAATGTGAGAGTGTTAAGAAGGAACATGGCTCTAGCAGTATCTAGCAGCGAATTAACTTCTGAATATTGATAACGTGTTTCCTGTGGGGTGGTTGCACTATTAGTAACTTGAATGTGTGAGTGTTAAGAAGGAACATGGCTCTAGCATTATCTAGGAGCCAATTAGCTTCTTTGATTGTATAGCAATGGGTGTTATTTTTGGCTTGGCCAGAGTGATGAACCTATAAATCTTGTTTTCAGCTGTCTGAAGCAGGGAAATATGTTGGCCAGAGAAGGTACAATAATGGGTAGTGTGTACTCGATCTTGGGGATTGATATTTTAATGGCAATGGATCATCTAGCCAGTGGAATGAGCAGGTTTTAAATGTTGCAGGTACTTTTAGTTGCTTCAAGACTGCAATAGTTTTGTTTTCTATATGGCTATAAAAGGAAAGTTAATCATGGAATATAATAGAAGTGTTTTTGATATGGTTGTAGGAAACTGAATCATTGAGTAATAAAAACAGATATTTTTGTTGTTTGGAAAATGGTATTTTAGCCCCGCAAAGGATCATTTATAATTGGAGAGGTGTTGTCAGCAAACCATTTGGCAATACCAAATACCATGGTAGTAGATTTATGTGGTATTTATTATAAGTTTGATTGTACCCTTGACCCGACCCAGTTCGGCTTTGTTATGGGCAGATCATGCCTACTAAACCTGGTTGACTTCTTCGAGACAGTCACCAAGGCCATAGATGAAGGAAAGGGGGTTCACACAGCCTACCTTGACCTCGTCAAGGCTTTTGACACCATTCCCTACTCGGGAATTATAGAAAAACTCACCAGCCTGAATATAAACCCCTACGTCACAAGATGGGTTGCCAACTGGCTTGCAGACAAAACTCACACTGTAAGAATAGCAGGCTCAAGGTCTGACTCTAAACCAGTCACATGTGGTGTCCCACAAGGCTCGGTCCTGGGACCCCTACTGTTTGGCATATACTTCTCAGAAGTACAGGCAAACACAGGAGGACTATGGCTAACCAAGTCCGCCGATGACTGCAAACTGGGAGCCATAATTGACTCCCCAGCTGACAAGGACATTCTCCAAAAGGGCCTTACTGAGACAGACATCTGGTGTCAAAGTCATGGTCTCAAGCTAAATGCCAAAAAATGTATAGTCATCCCATTTGGGAAAAACAAAACACCCATGAATTACCACGTAGGTGGCAGCCCCCTTAATACAGAAGAGGTAATAAGAGATCTGGAGACCCAGGTAGATAGTAATCTCTCCTTTGACAATCATATTTCCAAAGTAGTTAGGAAATCCTTCTATGTAGCCCATCTAATTACTAAAGGGTTGGCATCTAGAAATAAAGAGGTTACAGTGCCTCTCTACTCGTCACTCATCAGACCCATCATAGAGTACAATGACCCATTTGGGATGTACTTCACAAGACACTTCCAACAGCTGGAAAGACCACAAAAGTACCTCACCAAGAGGATTACTGGCCTCAAACATAATGTCCTATGCAGCCCAACTGGAAAAACTCCATCTGTACTCAGTGGCATATCGCTTACTCAGAGGTGATCTCTGCTTGACTTACAAAGTCATATCCAACTCAGAATTGATGGACGTGCTCCACCTAAAGAAATCCAAGTCACTGCGAGCCACTCACTCTAGTGAGCTAAACCTCACCACAACAGTAAATAGAACATGCTGGAGGGATACATTCCTGTCACAGAGACTACACATGCTTTGGAACAAAATTCCTAGCTACATTAGGCAGAGCCCCTCACTAACACTCTTCAAGAGATACCTTGACGAGTAGATGGGTAACAGAAAATACACCCCTGGGATCACTTCATTGGCTCTTCTTGACAGAGGCTCAGTTAATTAATCAATGGGGCGGCGAAAGCTGACACACTCTGGCTAGACTTATAAATGTCCTCAGGCAGATAGCCTAGTACCTACCTATGAGCCTATGAACCTATGCAGCAGTAACGTATCTTGTTGAAGTCTTGGATTTGAGGATATGAGCAAAGTTGTGTGGATTTTTGTAACTATTAGTTATGATGAAAACATCTGCATAAAGGAGAACATTTAGTTTGGACAGGTTCCAGGATGAGCTTTTTATGTATACTGAAACTAACTAGAAAATGTCAATCAAAGTCTAAACCAACTGTAATTGAAGTATTGAATATTGTAAAGGAGATAAAAGAACTGCGGGTAGGATCTTTAGAAAAGGAAGGAGCAAACTACATTGAAATAAATGAAAACTGTGCGAAGAGAGATTTAAGGAAAGGCAGCGACTGAAAAAGAAAACATATACTCCATGAAAATAAAAAAGTTACTATTTTTTCTTTTCTGTTAATGCATTTGTATATGTGATATTTTAAAATATGATGATTCAATAAATATGTTTAAAGAGAAAAGTGCTTTATGAATAAGTGATTAGGATAGCTGGTGCAGTTCAGTGAATGGCATACAAAGGTCACCCCACAATTGAACAAGAAGACACAAATGTTAGATCCATTGCAGTGCTATTGGCACTGGCAGTGCTGAGGTACACTAAATGAACCATATCTGAAGGTCTGAAAGTAGTTCTTCACCAGAGAGCACTTCTAGTGAAATATGAATCTGCTGCAGTTATAAGAATACATACGTTACTATATATTATCAGTGTCCTGGGGATGTAGTTGTTGCTCTGGTTTGCTATGCCGACTGAACAGTGTGTTGCTTTAATTAGCACTATTAAGCTGTATGTAGTTACAGTGTAATCACATCACTGAACACATGAATTAAAACTGACAGCCTGATACACATGCACTTCCAAGTCTGAAATGTATGAATTTGACAGGAGAGGTGTTTGTTCTGTTGTTTACACCATGTGTTAGGTAAGTGGAGGGTTAGTTAAACCAAGTGTGTTAGGTAAGTGGAGGGTTAGTTACACCAAGTGTGTTAGGTAAGTGGAGGGTTAGTTACACCAAGTGTGTTAGGTAAGTGGAGGGTTAGTCAGCCTTTGAATACTCGTGTGCTTTACAACCGTAATGACAGTTAAACTTCAGCACTTAATTTGAAAACAATGGCCATTGTAGTGCACACACGTATGATCTTACTTTAATTATGCTAATAAAGTTGTGAGGTATAACCTTCAGCAGGATAGATGGCTCCTGCTGCAGGACTGTGATAATGTCACGTGTCACTGCTGTCTCATCAGGTGTCACCCCTATTTCCCTTCTGAGAGATTATGTCTTCCTACATATGCAATAAAAAATAATTGCTTGTAATAAAACACATCAAGCACAACACAGGAAAATACAAGAGTAACAACTTAAGTTATTCTTCATTGGATATTACACAGTATTTAAATTCCTATTTGTTTTCCATTATGACTAGAAATTGCTTGAGAGACACAGTCTTGCCTTTTCATCTTATCTGTTTTACACTCCATAGGTAGCTCTTATAGCACTTGATATAATTGATATATATATATATATATATATATATATATATATATATATATATAGAATATAATAGAAGCCACTAAAGTAAAGTTCTAGTTATCTATCTCTTTCTTTTTGCCTATCATATTTAATCATTTTGAACTGACCAAAAGGGCCATTTTCAGCCATGACCAAGGCACAAGACAAATACAAGTGCATATAAAAACACCATTAAGATTCAATAATGAAAAACAAAACTCTAAATAAGGATACAATGAATTTTAAAGATGTCTTTACTTTGAACAGGAGTGACAGATTTTGTAGTGTTAAAATGTGCCATTTCAGAGGTGTGGCACATTTGTTCTGCTTGTAAGGATTGCACAATTTCCTCAGCTGGACGGTGCATACAGATTATTTTTCACCAGCCGGTAGACCATCCTGAAGGTAATATTCCCATTGGACTATGCATGCCTTACGCGCACCTCAGCTGAAACATGATGGAAGTAATGTGATGAAAACTATCGGCAGTTTTTCCACAAATGCTGGGATTCTACATTGTTATGGTTACAATTAAGCAATGTTGCAGAGTTGAACAGAATAATCGGTGTATTCTGTGTGTTGCCAGTTTATCATGGAGGATGAGGGAGTGGTAACATTTCACCTTGTCTTATATACACGTTTAATATACTTGCACGATTTTAAAGTAGGTAGTGAAGCTGCTTGCAGCCATTTGCTGTGTCTTTCATTGTTATCTAGACAGCATTCACAGGCACTGAGTAGCTGACTGAGCAGACAAGTTAACAAACCCCAGGAATGATCATATGAAAATATATGTTTCTGTAATGAAGTTGTGCTATGCTGACAGTTGGTGTAGAGGGTTAAGGCTGTGAGCTATAATTCTCGTGGTACAGGGTTTGATTCCCTCAGCACTTATCTGACTACACTGTGACCTTAGGCAAGTAACTTACGCAGATGTCGATTAGGGGCAACCAGAAATTTGGGCTAGGCTCACCAGTGGTCTCCTAGACTGCATGTCTAGTAACTAACTACTTAATAAATTCAGCAAGCATGGGTATTTTCCAGAATAATAAAATGTGTAGTTGTTATTCAATGAAATGTGGAAAATATATTTAAAATGAAAAATGTACAGCGAATATATAAAAAAAATGCTACAGAAGTTTATGAAAAAATAGGGATGGTACAAGTCATATAAATGTTTTGTAGGGAGTTGGAGTTAGCTGAAATAGGTAAAATGTGGCTTTTGCTGCGGAAGGCAGACTGCAAATTTTGTTTTCTGTACGGAGGATGGTAGCTAAAAACAAAACAAAAAGAAATTCTCAAATAAGACAGGAAATAAATGATTACTTAAAGCACTATATCATGGAAATTTCCATAAAGACCCCTGTCTGCAGGTTGAATTAATGCATCAAAACAACAGTGTTTTCTGTTGGGGACAAACCCTTGTGCACCTCTGCATTCCTACAATGTTAAATATACCTACACTGAGATAGGCCAGCAGTGGGGGTGAAAGGTAAATTACTCTATCAACAGCATTCTGATCTTGACAAAAACACAACATTGTCCCCTAACAGACTGTGTGAATGGAATATGTCCATTCACTTACACTGATGCACAGAAACAATGTGCATTTCATTCGCCTACTTCATTCATTGATATAAATGCATCCAATAAAACAATGCAAAGATTCACTATGCTGAAGGCAGTTGTACGGTTTAAAAAACGTGCCTCTGGACCATGACATGTGGAATGCATTGGGTGTGATTGTCAAATTGTACACACCACCACAGTTTCCTTTCAGTTTAATAAATATACCCTGGGATTCATGAAGCTTGTGCCATGCACCGGAGTAGCGTCTGCGATCTAGCGCCAAATATGGCCGTCGAGTGATTCAGGTAAGAGCTGTTTCCACATGCACTACCAGTGTACACCAGAACTGCGCAGCTCCCGGCGCATGTATGCTAATTGCCCCAATGCACAGCAGTGTAGCATGCAAATGAAGGTATATAGTGACTCATGAAGTTGTGCAGGCATAGCGTAAGCATGTAGAAATGTAAACCAAAAAAAAGGTTTACATTTTGTCAAACATAAAATTGGAGCCATGAAAGTGGACCAAACTTACGTATTATAATGTTAATATATGCCAATGGTTAAATATATAGCCAGCGGCATAAAACAACATGCACAACATATAAAAACATTTAATTTCATGGCCACACCAATGCAAAGTAAAACCGCAGTGCATCTTTGCACAAACGGGATCATAAGGAAAATATATTTAGATGTCATAAAACTGTAATGTAATGCAATTCATGATATCCCCATAATAGTCAATGGCACGCATGCTACACCACAACCATGGCGCAAGGGTTGCTAAGGGTCTGTGACAGTGTTCCGTGCAGTAACTAGGAATTAGCAGTCAATGCCATGCAAATGAGTCAAGTAATACTAAATCGCAAACGCCCTGCTGGCGTAAGGATGTACCACACAGCGGAGCATTACAACACCGAGGAGTGGCCTGGAGGTAGACATGACATCGAGTGAGGGGTGCGCCAATGTAGCTGTAAGCACATTGGATCATCGCTTGTCCATGTTGCGTGTTGCTAAGCAAAGCCGCAGGATAGGGGTGTGGAAGTAGCCATAGCTTTTCTTAGCTGAGAGCACACAAGGTAACTGAAAGTTCATTTGAACATGGATGAAAACGCACACGAAACCCGGTAAACGGCTGTGAGTGGCGCGCACCAGAGTTGAAACAGGAAGGATAAGGGAAGAAAATAAGGAAATGCTGCAGCATGGTAATTGGAGTACACATGAGTAATTAACACCTAGGAATCCACAGTGGGCCATAGAAAACAGCTAACAAGGCTGCTAGAAGCTACCTGCAGAACAGGAAAGGGGAGGTGCTGTATTGCAAAGAAAAGAGAACTGTCACAGCAGAACAAAGCAAACTTGCAATAGATCAGCTAGATAACACATTTCCCAACACAATCCTAGGTTGTGGAAGCACAAAACAAGAAAGGTGGCAGCTTGATGCATGCCTAACAATGGGAGAGGAATCGGGTTGAAAACAGAAGTAAAGGGCAATAGATGAATCATGGCAGCCAAGCGTAAGTCAACACCAAAGGCCCCACAATAGCAGTACCTGCTGTAAAACCAATAATTAAGATACCCTGCAGCTGGAATAGCACAAACACACCCAATTACACCAGCATCATCCATTGCACACTAGTATAAAGTGTGAAAGCCCCACACACACACTTGTGTATTCCCAGACACTCTGCACCATTGGTGTATACAGACGGGGAACTTTTAATATGTATATGTTAGGGGCTGCCATAGCTTTGATTCACCAGCATGTGTTGGAGACTGACGGTGGTGTAGAGGATGATGCTGACAGTGACAACCATCTCAGGAACCAGAGGAGGACACAAGTGTTCAGATCCAGGGTAACCTAACAGGGGATACATGATCTGGAGATAGTAGACCATTACAGGGTGGACAGGGACATCATACAGCAACTTGTTGAGCTGTGCCAGCCACGCCTCAGAGCCAGAAGTAACAGAGGGGAACCCATCTCAGTGGACACGAAGGTATGTGTAAGCTTGAGAATACTAGCCACAGGTACCTTCCAAAGGCGAACTGGGAATATCATGGGGATCTCACAGGCATCAGTATCCGGGGTACTCCACCAGTTCCTGGATGCCATGTTACCACATGCCAATGAGCACATATACTTCCCCCAAATGCAGGAGGAGTTGGCCAGCAATATGCATCTCTTCCACCGTGTGGCAGACTACCCCGAAGTACTGGGTGCAATAGACTGCATGCACATACACATCAAGTTACCACCTGGTGAGCAGGGTAGGGTAGGCTCTACATAAACTGCAAGGGATTCCCCTCCATCAACTGCCAGGTTGTGTGCAATGCCCAGGGCATTATCATGGATGTGTGTGCTGGCAGTCCTGGAAGTTATCATGACTCCCACATCTGGCATGCCTCATAGCTGTATCAGGTATTTGCCATGGGGTCATCCCACATGGCCACCTGGTGGGGGATACTGGCTATGCACTGGAACTGTGGATGATGACTCTCATCAGAAATGCACACACAGCCACGCAAGAACGCCATAATGAGGCACACGCAGAAACGACAATCATCACAGAGCGTGTGTTTGGGATGCTGAAATCATGGTTCCATTGCTTGGACATATCTGGTGGAGCCTTGCAGTACTCTCCAAGAACATGTGCCCATATCTTCATAGTATGTGCCATGCTACACAATATGATCCTGCGGAAACAGCTGCAGCAGGGACAGAATTGTGAAGGCCCTCACAGCCCACCATCATTGCCAAGGGACGCACAGGCACAGGGGGGCTCAGACCATGAACACCCTGTGCTAGCCTCAGTAGGCAGACAGAGGCCTGCCCAGTATGCCCATGCCTTGGCAAAGAGGGAATGTATAGCACACACACTGACAGTGTAGGCACCTAGGGACTGACACCCTTCTCCACCTGCACACACAGCAAACATGGATGGGACACACACACGACCACCTGTAAATTGTCATGTAATGGTGGTCTACTGTGTGCATCTTACATAGGTAGCCCTCAACTATTGTACACACAACCACCATTGGCACAAGGTAAGTCAATACCTGAACAGTAAATTAAGCTATCAGCATGTGTCCATACTGTATGTACAGGTTCATAGATACATAGGTAGGTACATGGCCAAGCATCGAGGCCACTCATAAGCATAGGCAAAATGTGTTTGCTGTCGCTACCCCATCGATCAACTAACTGTCCCTCTGTGGAGCAGAGCCACTTGTGGTATCCCTGGGGTGTAGCTACTGTTCACCACCCACTCTGCAAGGATTCCCTGGAGTGTCAGTGAGGGATTTTGTATAATGTAATCAGGGATGTGTTTCCAAATAATGGGGAGTATCCCTGACAGGAATCTTCACAGATGTGTACATGTTACATAGTATACCTTAAACACAGCTTGCATATATAGGTAGTTCTCCACAGAATAATAAACATGTGGAACACACAACCGCTGAAATGTGCGTTAATCACCCTTGCACTACCAGTGCCTGCTCTGAGAGGTAAGATATCACTGCCAGGATTAGAACACGCAACCATGTACACATTCATCACAATAACATACCATTAAGCTACCTGAGGTGCACGAATGGCAGTCGTGTATACTGACAGGATAAAACACAAAAGGTGGAAATGTGTTGAAATAGGACAAACCGGCATGTACACAATGAAAGGTGTATGTTTTATATATATATATATATATATATATATATATATATATATATATATATATATATATATATATATATATAGATATATATATATATATATATATATATATATATATATATATATATATATATATATTATATATATATATATATATATATATATATATATACATCATATATATATATATATATATATATATATATAGAGAGAGAGAGGGAGAGAGAGAGAGATATGCCAATATATGGGAATATACATATATATGTAGATATATAGATAGGTTAACAACATCTACATAACCATAGAGGTACATATAAATGGGATACCCACCACATACCGACTGCTTTGCATTCCGACACGCGTAATCCCGAGGCTTAAGGTCCGAAAGAACACAGTACCGAAACACCAGATGTGCGAGGTGTAATCTCACGATGTTAATGGACAGTTAGTCAGTGCTTCTGGTGTTGCGGTTTGGGTAGGTTACTGTGTGTACGTGTGTTTCTTAGGGCTGTAGTGTGTGTAAGTGTGTGTTCTGTGTGTGGTGTGTGTTCTTGGGTGACTGTAATGTGTGGTTGTGGGTTAGCTTTGTGAGTAGGTTTGCACGACCTAGGATGTAGAATATTAAAGTAGGGGGTGGTGTGGGGGACGCTGACACTTACATGGGGGGGTGCAGGGGGCTTGGCCACCTGCTCATACATAGCGTAGGATGGTTTGTTTGAATGTGTTGGGTAGCAGTGTGTCTGTGTGTGCATGTGTGTGTTCCATGTTCGTGTTACCTTCACGACTTACTGTCGATGTCGGTAATGTGGGGTATGGGAGTCTGTTCCCGGTACTGTGTGCATCGGAACACTGTGGTTTTGGGATTTTGTAGGTCTCCTGTATACAGCGGTTGAAGTGTTCACATATGTGTATAACATAGACCATAGCAATCATACATTCCGCCACGACCAACCTTTATGAACAAAGGATATGAAGAGTATATGCCTATACACCATTACAAATATGTGCTATGGACATGAGCCAATGATAGTGTTACCACCTGTCCCACTTTGAGGACACTCCCTCTTTGGGCGGTTGTGTCCTGACCAAATATATTAAATGTGGCAAATGTCCTGGGATTGTAGGACATAATTATGTCCCATATGTACTGTAATAGTTGCATACAATAGTTATTTCTGTATCTAAAATACTTACATGATACAGGAAACAGGATAAGCTACTAAACTGCTACAAGAATAAGCTTATATTTAGGCAAGAAAGGAAAGTTCTATCCCTTGTACTGACTGTGGGTTTGTGTCAGCCTGTAAAATCTGATGTGTGTCCCGAAAATGTTCCACTATGGCCATATGAAAAGGTGACAACCCTAGCCAAAGAGGGTCAGTCACCAACACAACTACGATGACTGCAAATATCTATGACAGAAATACACAGCTTTCATGTAGCAACATGTTATTACATTCAGATGTATTACCAAAGGGATTCAAGGACTAACATCATAACAATATGATAATATTGATATTATATATATATATATATATATATATATATATATATATATATAATAAATATATATAATATATAATATAAATATATATATATAATATAAATATATATAATATGATAATAACAATAATAATAACAATAACATAACATACAGGAACCACTTAACAGTGCCTTAATGTATCAGCCTGCAAATACCATTGTATTAGTCCACAAAAGGATATGCATTCAAATAGGGAAGGAACCCTCACACACATAGCGATTATGTATAAAAGTCGTTCCTACACACCTGCATCTGCTAAGCACACCCACCAATATCACCCCCACACCCAAACATATTACAATACAAACTGTAATAACATCACAAATCATTCACACACTGTACGACATCTGCAGAAATGTTAACATACCTTGTCAGAGACACACTAACATGGCCCTATGTGAAATAGCTGCTGTCATACAATGGAACAGCTCCTGGTGTAATAAGGTTTGTTTGCACTAAT
The DNA here is from genome assembly GCF_019279795.1 of Protopterus annectens. Classification (NCBI taxonomy): domain Eukaryota; kingdom Metazoa; phylum Chordata; order Ceratodontiformes; family Protopteridae; genus Protopterus; species Protopterus annectens. The sequence continues at coordinate 978,797,646 of NC_056733.1, read as the reverse complement.
CCCATTTCAGAGGGTTGTGCGTACACTGGGATGTGTTACTAATTAGTGAGTAACAGCACAGTATGCTTCATTTGTACACCAAATCAAGGATGTCTGGTGAGCACACTGTACACCATATAACAGTTCATGCATAGCCATACGGCCTTGAGCTGGCTAAACATCCTTGCCAGACTTAAACATCTGCAGAAGTATCAGGTACAAACAAACCCTGCATAAGTAGCACTGTTCCAAAATATAACAGCTGTACTCACATGCAGAATTAAATCATCTAGCCATTACACACAGTCCACAGGAGTCATGAAACTAATATATCTCTGTGTGTCTCCATATAGCTGTTGAAATATATCGCAATAACACGTCTAGGACATCTCCCTCGAACGTAAGGCAAATGGACAATGCCTAAAAGGAGTACTCACTTATACACCACTGTTGCCATGGTATTGGCTAATGGAGTAGCTGTACAGCCGATGTGCATCCAGTTAACTACTTTGGAACAGCAATTGTTGGACAGGATACCACATGTTCACCGAACAGCTAGAAAAGTCCAATAGCAGCCACTTTAATAACTCCACAAGTGAAACAAGTAAAACAAGTAAACCAGTCTTTAAGCGTGCAGTAACTCGTACACTTTTTCGTAAATAGCCTATAGTATCGAACTTCCTCAGGAGACAGTTAACTGATGTCTCTCATGCTTTTAAATATTAAAATCTTAAGCAGTAATAATCAATCAGTATCAATTAAGTAGTTAATTGGTCATAAAACATTTAACCATTTTGTATCTGAATGTATATTACCTATTATGGCCAAGATACATACATATTGTACATCGAAATACCAGATTTCAATTTACTTGATTTTATGTATATAAAAATCATTACCTTTCTATACTACTTAAAAATTCCATCTTAATAAACTACAATTTTAATAAAATTAAACCTACATGGAATTATTACAAATAGTTCTAAACTTTGTTTAAAATCATCAACCATTTTAAAAACATTTTAAAAGACATTTTTGTATAAGACATTATACCAGTTTGATAACAAACTTTGATAAATTCATATTCATAATCCTATTCGTAGCTTAAGCCTAACAAGGGGGTCTGATCTACAACTGAATGATCCTTATGTATACTAACTTCAGTATTCTAAATATCTACATATTATGTGTTTTCAATACTATAGACGTATATGTACATGCATACAACGTGCATGGAGCACACGATAGACCTCATGTAAACTTTTCATACTCTTATGTATATATTGAATACAATAGTACAAAGATGGTGTAACATAGCATATAATGTATATGGTAACATAATACATAGTTAACCATATACCTTAAAAACCTCATCCATTTTTTTAAAAATTAATAAATAAATAAATATCCATATGTGCATTTGTTATCAAACTGGTATAATGTCTTATACAAAAATGTCTTTTAAAATGTTTTTAAAATGGTTGATGATTTTAAACAAAGTTTAGAACTATTTGTAATAATTCCATGTAGGTTTAATTTTATTAAAATTGTAGTTTATTAAGATGGAATTTTTAAGTAGTATAGAAAGGTAATGATTTTTATATACATAAAATCAAGTAAATTGAAATCTGGTATTTCGATGTACAATATGTATGTATCTTGGCCATAATAGGTAATATACATTCAGATACAAAATGGTTAACTACTTAATTGATACTGATTGATTATTACTGCTTAAGATTTTAATATTTAAAAGCATGAGAGACATCAGTTAACTGTCTTCTGAGGAAGTTGCGATACCTATAGGCGACGAAAAGTGTACGAGTTACTGCACGCTTAAAGACTGGTTTACTTGTTTTACTTGTTTCACTTGTGGAGTTATTAAAGTGGCTGCTATTGGACTTTTCTAGCTGTTCGGTGGATTTCTTTTCTAAGGTTTGTTTTTGTGATTTTTGGTAGGATACCACATGTTACCAATATGTAACTAGAAAAGGAAGTGTTATCACACATTCAAACCATCCGTATATACCAGCGGAACATTACAAATAACATTGAAACACAAACCGAAAAGGATTGAATCAACTTTTAATGATACGTCGGGTTACTAATAACGTATGTAGAACAGTCAGTATGTCTGTGTATGTAGTACTATTCTGTAGTATTTAATGTGCACGCAATCCATATAGTGGAAACAGTTATCTTGTAGTGATGTATTGTTGAGCATAGTCACGCTTGTAGTATTTGTGTGTACTGCTGTAGGTCACACGGCAAACACTGCATACACCACAAGGGATGCTATATAAGGGCTTTGAACAGAAATACTCCTCACCAGCTGACGTTAGTGGCAGGGTTGGTCCAACAAGTATGTGCTATAACAGGGGATAGTATATGTTGCTATACTGTAACTGTAGCCATATGTATGGGTGTATTACAGAGAATAACATGTGGAAGGTTGGGCCACTGTGCAAGTATGCTTTGCATTGTGGGATATTGTGCCAATAACTGTGTAATGTACAGTATTGTAGACAGATATGTATTACAAGCTACATAGCATTACTGTAATTTTAGTCAAGCATTAGTTATATCAATTGGCATTTACAATACACAATAACAGGATGCATATGTCTTTTAGTGAGCCGACAGTTTATCAGCATGATAGCAAAGTAAAATGGAAGAGCTATTTAACTATCCATGCACATAAGACATGTAATATGTGCAAAGGTAGGTACTAGGCTGTTTTACCAAGGGTATCTGTAAGCCAAGCTAGCGTGTATTGGCTTTTGCCACCCCCATAGGTTGGTTCCCTGTGCCTCTGAATGGCAGAGCCAATAGTTCCCTCTGCCTCTGTCCAGCAGAGCCACTGCAGTGATCCCTGGAGTACATGTCTGTCTTCCATCCACACGTCAGGTTTTCCCTTGAAGAGTGCTCATGAGGGGCCCTGCCTGATGTACATTGGAATCATGTTCCAAAGCATAGGGAGTGTCCGGGTCAGGAATCTATCCGTCCAGCATGTCCTACTCATCGTTGTGGTTAGGTGTATATCCCTAGAGCATGTGGCTCTCAAGGGCTTCTGTTTAGGTGGAGCGTATCCAGCAATACAGGGTTGGATATGGGCCTTGTATGTCAAGCAGAGATCACCTGTGAGTATGCGGTATGCAACTGAGTACAGCTGGAGTTTTGTAGGTTGGGCTACATATGCCATCTGTTTGAGGTCAGTAATCTTCTTGGTGTGGTACTGGTGTGGTCTTCCAAGCTGTTGCAGTTGTCTTGTAAGATATATCCCAAATGGGGTGTTGTATCCTTTAATGGGTCTAATATGACATGTGTACAGTCACAATAGCCCCTCTGATTTGCATGCAAACCCATTAGAGATTAGGGGGGCCATGTAGAAGGATATTCTAACCACCTTGTCATTATGGGTATCAAAGGAGAGATTGCTATCTACTGGGGTTTCCGGATCCCATATTACCTTTTCTGTATGTAGGGGACTAGCACCTATGTGGTAGTCTGCAGGTAATTAGTTATATCCAAAGGGGATGACTATGCACTTTTAGGCATTCAGTTTGACACCATGATATTAACACCAGGTATCCGTCTCAGTGCGACCCTTCCAGAGGGTGTCTGTAACAGCTGGGGAAACAATTATGTCCCCTAGTTTGCAGTCGTCTGCAAACCTTTTCAGCCAAAGCCCTCCTGTGCTTGTCTGTACATCAGAGAAGTATATACCAAACATAAGGGGTCCTAGGACTGAGCCCTGGGTGACGCCAGTTGTAATTGGTATACAGTCGGACCTAGGGCCTGCAACTTCCATTGTGTGAGTTCTGTCCATGAGCCTCTTTGCAAACCATCACATGATGTAGGGGTTAATGTTCAGGCGGATGGGTATGTTGATAATACCAGAAGGAGGAATGGTGTTGAAAGCCTATGAGAGATCTAGGTAGGCTGTGTGGACCACCTTACCCTCATCTAATGCCTTGGTAACTGTCTCTAAGAAGTCCACTAGGTTTAGGAGGCATGGTCCAGCCTTAACAATGCCAAACAGGGAGGGGTCAAAGGTTGGGAGGTGCCCAATGTCTCTGTGACAGTGATCCATGATGTACACCATAGCCTTGCAGACCAGGCTAGTCAGGCCTATAGGGAAATAGGTCCCGTGGTCTGTTGTGGCACCACCTTTGTGGAGTGGGATAACTGTTGCTGTGTGCCATTCAGGGGGCACTATGCCCGATGTGAGGCTGTTATTGAACATGGTGCGTAGGTGGGGAGACAGTTCGATCTGAAGTTTGTGTAAAACACAGCCTGGGATGTTGTCAGGTCCCATGGATGCTGTGATATTGCCTTTAGAGTGTGCAGCTTTGAGAGGAATCTGCCAGGATGTTGCCAATATCAATTGTTTCTGTAATGTTCGTGCCTTTGTTCTGTAACTCAGAGCAGATCTGGTTGTTGACATCAAGATATGTGACATAGCTATAGAATGCTTTGTGGTTGTTGTTGGTATTAGTTACATTATAGTTTTCATAGCTAGCTTTGGAGGATCTTATAATGGATCTCACCTTCTAACTGAGGCTGGCCAGGGATCTCCTCCACGCACGGTATTGTACTCTCGTTTGCAACAGTGTCTTCCTCCTGTAGTACAATATTTTCATGGCAGGGGACCACCAGATTGGTTTAGTTAATTAGGAGTATAGCATCCTGGTTCTGTTTGGGATAGCACAAGCCATGCACTCCTGTACGTGCTTATAGAGTGCATTTGTGCAGGATTCAGCAGTTGTAACAGAACTGTCCATCTGCATGGGTGTCATGACGCCCACCACGTCTGTCTTAAGAAGCATGTAGTTGGCCTTGTAGACATATTATACTGTGGTTCCCTTAATGGGGGTAGGTGCGGGATGTGGATATCAATGGTGTTCGGCACATGGTCTGATCGGACCAACAAGGAGTTGGCTTCACGTGTGTAGCACCAGTCACTCATGTTGGTAATGACTAGGTCTAGGATATTGTTGCCCCTGGTGGGTGTGTGGATATGTTGAGTCAGGGCATTGGTGTTTATGAATTCCAGAAACCATTGAGCTAATGTGCTGGTACATGAATAGTTTTCCCATTTAATGGTAGGGTAGATTCAGTGAGACTATGTGATGAGTGTGGTGTTGTGCGAATGTGTACCTTCTCCACATGACAGTCAGGATCAGGCTTGGTTGGAGAGACCTTTACCTCCAGTTTGGCTAGATGAGTGCATCTCTCACAGGTTGTAGTGTTGGGTGGTAGGCATAGAGGCTTGTCTGTGTACATGAGGCAATGTGTACATTGCCTCAAGATGTCCAGATTCATCAGATAGACAGGTGAGAACACTGGCAGTTGACTCTTGGACATGCCTGAATATAGAACTACATTCACCTAGATAAGTGAGGAAAGTGAGTACAAGAGCTACATTACTCTACGCAAGTGAGAAAAGTATGTACTAAATCTGTTCACCCTTACCTGTAGGTAATGAGGAAGACTGAGTGCTATAGTAATTATTAGCTTAGGTAGAGTTTACAGGTCCTGAACAAGTGCTTAGCTTGAATAAGCAATCCAGATAGGGTCTTGGATGATGTAAACACACGGCCCCCTCCCCCCAACAGGTACACAAGCATATATACATGTACATGACAGGGCCCCTGTACCCACAACTATGCAGGTACAAGCTGCACTCAGTCTGCATGGGACCTGCCCACATGACAGGTTGCATCATACACATATGGCAAAACAAGATGGTCTCCTCGTACACATCATGTAAAACATAGCTCCATGTCAGGTTGTGTACACATTGAATGGTGCACACCAACAGGTATCACAACCCACAAAGGGGGAGACACCACTGATAATGGGAAGTGCTTTACTACTACCCTGCTGAGTCTGGTCTGGAAGGCCATGAACCTTGATCACTTAAGTGATGTCAGCAGTACAGATGTAGATGACAGTATGGTTGATGTCACACTGCATATCATACCCTTGCCAGGTCATAGGACATCATCACCCATACTGTGTACCACCTACACTCAGTATACTAGATGTACATTCCTATGTCACAGGAATTTTTGCAACAGGACTGCTGGCAGAACCAACACTACAGAAGGTGTCTGAATAATACGTGATCATCACACCAGTGGCAGCTACAGTATGTCAGGCTTAATGAATTCTATTCCCCCTCATTACAGTCCATACTCCATACCTCACAGACAAACAGAAGGCATCAGCCTTTTGAAGTATGCGAATGACTATGACCTAGGAGCAATAGCTGACTCGCATTGTCACCCCTATGTTAATAACCCTGTACCCATGAACTACCACCTAGGCAGTGGTCAACATAATGGAGACTTGTGTGTGAGGGATGTAGCTGGGCAGTTGTCTTTCCTGTGATAGCTACATCACCACACCTGTCAGGGAGTCATATGTGGCAACCCTAATAATGATAGGGTGCCATTCATGAATATAGAGATCATTGTCCAGCCATATCAGATCACATATTTCCTTTAAGGGGTATTGGCCATGTGCAGATGGCCTACACCAGCCTTCCCATTCCCCATCTCTGCTATGTAGCATGATGCATACCCTGAATAAAACCATGTCCAACACAGTGATGTTGAACATGCTACATGTACTCATCCTGATCTGGAACACATACTTCATGGACATCCACCTACCACATGCTGGACAGATCCTTGTCCCATAGACTTGACATAGTCCTGCCATACTATGCATTCCTGTCCGTCAAAGCTGCACATTGCTCCCCTCTCAGACATGGTGCGATGACCGCATGGTAATGCATGGTATATGTATCATTAACCCTGTGGATCAGTAATGTGGCACTGCTCCACCTGGCTCCACAGACCTGCCTGTCAGCTACTGCCAGGTAACCTTTCATCCTAGATGCATACATGGCCCATGGCATATAGCCCACTAGTTTTCTTTGACTGTACATGCTATAGTTGATATCCATCCCTGCAAATACCATCTGGCTAGCCAGTGTCCCATGTGTATCACATGTGCAACACAGGTGATACATGGCAGGATGTTGAATCGCTGTACAGTGCTGTGTAGATGTATATGGTAGAACACATACATGTAAAACCTTATGTGAGCATGTCTGCAGGGTCACAGGTCATGTCTGTTAAGGCAGTGTAAGTTCTTATATGTGACATATACACTGCATCAAGGTCAACTGCATTAATGTGGACACATCCAGCCATGTTCTGATAGGTAAGAACACCAGTACAGGCAAACAGACATGCCCACATCAAGACAGTAAGCACATGGAGTATGAGCAATGTAAGTAGGTGACACACACACACACACACACACACACATATATGGTGATAATATCCACTCAACATTGAGTGTCACATACGTGTGACACAAACATGTCAGTGTCATGTAGGTTTGCAAATACAACTATTTAAACTGAATTAATGTGATACACATGTATGATCAGCTGTAGCTCTGTATGTCTCTGAGTACTGTGACCTGTCTCCATCATTACGTCTTCCAGATATGCCGCGTGCAAGGCTTCCCCCTTTTACATGCTTGGAGGATGAGGCCCTCATCCCATACCTACTCGACAATCACAATATCCTGTTCAGCCATGTGCCACAGGATACACAGCAGCGGGATGCCCTGTGGATGGAACTTCGCAGGAGGGTTAATGATGTGGGTGGCCACAACTGCACATACCTGCAGGGGTGCAGACACTGTACAGACCTCATTAGATGGGCGAAACAGCGTGCAAATGCAATCGCCAGGGAACAAGGTGCAACAGGTGGTGGACCACCAACCCAGCCCCCACTCACATGTACCGAAGAGTTACTGGCCAACCTGGTGACACCTGCAGAACCACATCCACAAGCCTTAGCCGTTAATATGGAGGTGGGTGTCTCTCAACCACTGAGCCTGGAGTTGCCTGGTAAGTCAGTACTGCACCTATAACAACTATATTCCATATAGCTGCATGTGTCACTGTACAATATGTAATGTAACATCATATGCAAAGCATGTATATACACATGCCACATACTATAGTATGCTACTTTGTGTATGCACACATGTGCATACACCATAGTATAGTCTAATGTACTGGTGTTTGTGGTATGCACATTTCTCCCTGTAACCTTTATACAGGGGTGGATTATGCTCATACTGCTGTGTTACTCCTATTTAGGTACCTCTGGCATTCCGCTGTGACAGCAGCCCGTTGCAGGTGAGAGTGTTATTATTTATCAGGAACCGTAATGCACACATCTATCTGCCATGTGGCCATACACAACATGTACACATAATGTATGGTCCTGTCACAATATACAGGTTGGACCTGCAATGCATCACAATGATTACCCATGTGCAACACTTGCAAACTATGTGAATCATCTCATCGACATGAATCCTCACAAAACTTATTGCCAGATGTGTTGACAGCTGTGCATACAATGGTGGAGGTGCTGTTCACTTTAGGAATGTACAACAGATCTGATCTACACATGTGGTGAATACAAACAGTACTATACAGTGGGCTGGAGTATGGCCAGCACACAGGTTTCACTGGTGTGGATCATAGCCCTGCTATGAATGTCACACAATGTGATGTGCTATCTTGACATGTCCATGACATCTATTGGCCTGGCTGCTACATTGCCTACCTAACCTGGAAACATATCCTGCATACCACCCTTTATCTGCATAACCCTGTTGTCAGTGGAGCATATATGTCATATGGGACAACACAGACATGTGAAATAGATGCCCATCACAATAATTTGGACAACACATGTACACACATGGCCTAGGAGGATGGTCAGAGACATGGAGCAACACACACAGTAGACGTGTTGTGCTTGTGTGCACACCCTGTCGTACAATGGCTACACATGGTTCAGCCATGGCCTTTGTATAATGGTCATAATGTAGATGTGGAACACTAGACATCCTACAGGCCTGTGCACATCATGTGTAGGCATAACATCAATCCACCACATAAGATGTGTTGAACATCTTGAGGGTGTTGCAACATGACAGCAGTCACCTGTACAGTATCCACATCAGGCCACAGATACAGTACATTCCTATTGCTGGTGATGGACATAAATGCCATACTAGCTCCTCATGTGTGTGTGTGTGTGTGTGTGTGTGTGTGTGTGTGTGTGTGTGTGTGTGTGTGTGTGTGTGTGTACACAGATGTCATGTGGGACATGGTGTACCGACATGTTCGCCATGTCTGACCATAGTTGCCAGACTGCAGCAATATGGTTGCAGATGTGCAGGGGTGTCATCCGTATACCCATCAGTGACCTGTGTCACAACTTCCACATCATGGCTTAGTGTGTATACACCTCAGTGACATGGGTCACATTCCACAGGCTATATGTATTGTATCTGAACACAGTCATGGCTATGAACCCTGTCTGTAACTCACACTGTATAGCACTAGAGATGCCTCATGATTCCCTACAATGGCCATGCACATCAGCTAAATTTGCAGTATATCTGTAGGGTGGACAGACAACACTGAATTGGTGCATCATTGCCCCACTGTATATTTGAAAGGACACCATTGTGTTAAACATGTATGCATGTCATTGCACACATCAGCAGATCACATGTCATACTACATGTGATTATCAAGGTCATATGCCACACATCAGGCAGGTGTACTGTTAACCTGTGCTGGTCCACATGGTGCATCACAGGGATGTATGCTAACCACTACTATGATTGTGCAATTTGCATGACGTCTGATATGACACATGCATGCTGTTGTGTGCAACCTAGGGATGTATGATAACTATCATTATTATTGTCTGCGCTGCATGCCGTCTGCCGTATCACATGCATGGTGCATGCCTTCTGTCATATCACATGTATGTGTGTGTGTGTGTGTCTATTGTATAGATTGTAATGTACAGTTCTTGTCTGCCCTCACAGGTTATGTAGGTGCATTGCCCTCCTGCGGTACATCAGATGTTAGTGTCCCCACAGACTCTGGCAGTGATGATGAACATATGATTGGGACACAGGCAGAGTTGTCAGGGGCTGAAACTGTGCCATTGGTTACCATTCCATCTATATCCACCTCATCCCCACACACAGATCCCATACCTGCACATACCCCATCACCAGTGGCCATAGAGGAAGGACAGTTGGCATGTGGTAGCATAGAACAGGAAAGTGTGGGAACTATGGAAGGTGTGCCTGCATGCACACCATGGTGTCAGCCAAACTACTGGTGGTGCCCCACACAGGCACATGGCCAGTGCTGCTCATAGGAGGACCTCTGGCCAACATGGTCCTGCACAACAGAGAAGTGGTGTCAACAGACACATGTTTCAAGCTGTAATGGAGGCACAGGCACGTGCTGAACAGCACAACAGAGAAGATCAGAGGCTACAGAGGGCTGCTGTCCATTCTTTAAACAACAGCATCCAGGCAATGGTAAATGCTCAACAGCAGATTGCTGATGCTTTGGATAGACGGTTGGGTGATATGGTTGGAGTCCTTGACCATGGCATGACAATCCACGAGCGTGAAGTGCCTGTGTTGGAACATCTGGTAGGAGTGAGGCATTGGGCACGTGGATGTAGGCCTGCTACATCACCTGTGTCAGGTCTACATGTACGATCTACCTCACATGCCCGCTCCCATAGTGGTGGTAGCAGCAGCAGTGCATCTGGTGCTGTGCTGTCCACACCATGACACAGCAGGCCATGTGCACGTGGCCCAGGATGGTCCCAACAGGGACACGGTTCCAGTGGACTAGTGACAACAGACAGTACCCAATCTGCACCTCTGTCTGGTAGTGCCCGTGCAACCCCTGGCTGGCAGAGGTCACATGTCCGTGGCTGGACACCATGAACTGTAAAACCTTGCCTGTACAGTCTGCAGCTGTCAATAATACCCCGGTGTAGGCCAGACACATGGGAGAACTGTGTGCAGACATACACATACACACTGGACACATATGTAGGGCACCGCAACACACACATGCATAACATCCACACATGCCCAATTAGATCAAAGGCCCAAACCTACACACATGATGTCATCCAATGGTGCAGCCTAGGCCTCTGGCAAACATTAACACCCTGTGCGTATGATGATGCCTGTGCCCCATCCCTGACATCCACACCATCGGTGCAGGGACATGCTCATATTGTCTGATGCACAGGGTGAACAGACTAGGATGATACGTGGAGTTTACAAATGTTAAGGACTGTTAACAGGCAGCAGATATACCATGTAGTACAGGAGTACAATACTGTTAACAGTATGTGTCTTGTGTAACAACAGTGCAGCCTAGGCCTTCGGCAAACATTAACACCTGGTGCATATGATGATGCCTGTGCCGCATCCCTGACATCCACACCATCAGTGCAGGGACATGCTCATATGGTCTGATGGACAGGGTGAACTGACTTGGATGATATGTGTAGTTTACAAATGTTGAGGGCTGTTGACAGGCAGCAGATATACCATGTAGTACAGGTGTACAATACAATTAACAGTATGAGTCTTATGTAACAACAGTAAATGCATGTTGGTCATGATGTTCTGCTGTCCTTCTTCAGGTCTAATTGCATGTGCCGGTGGATGTCAGTGTTTGCAGTTAAGTGTTCCATGTGTCAATGTGGACTACTCAACGGTATGTATGAATATATCAGCATGCACCGTGTAGCTGCCACAAACCAGTGAGAATGTCCCATGTTACAAACACGTCTACCATTCCAAGAGCATGCTAGCTGTGTATTAAGCTACTGTGGCCACAGGCATGACATCCATAAAGGGTGACATCACAGGTACAGTTACATGGAGTGGTGAGGTAAGAGAGTGGTCTAGCTGATTACAAGGGTAGAGTCCAGTGGGAAGTGTGATGCTTCAATGGGAATCAGTAATACACGTTCCCATGACAGGATGTCAACACACAACTGCACCCACACACTCAGGTATTGACACACATGTATTCAGTGACACTGTAACACACACACACACACACACACACACACACACACACACACACACACACACACACACACACACACACACACAGTCCCGGCTTCACCGACACAGTAACACACACTCACACACAGTTGCTACTGGTGGGATGAGGACCCCTGCCTATGTGCAAATCATCATTACAGTACTGTGCACCTACATGGTGCGCCACAGAGAATACACATGTATAGGTAGTCAGTACGGCCTAAGATCGGGGACATCAACATGGATAGTTGAATGCATCACCTGGATGTTGGAAGGGGTCTTATCAATTTAGTATGGTAACATACATCCTCACCCCAGGGACCAGTCAGCTCTACATACACACACTGTGGCATTCAGTAATTAATACACCTATGTCATGCACATACAGATACCTCACATGTGTGAGATACATGCCCCTGCCTATGTCCTGCTTTCTAAATTGCAGTCTGAACAGATGTGTACACTAGTTTACAGGAGAGTGAGTAACAATTGAGATGTATTCCCCACAATACGTGACATATATGGACACACACGCAACCACACATGCCAGTACTGTGAATATCAGACTTGCCTAGCTCATGGTATGTATGTCAGATGTACAGCAGTACTGCATGCGTTACAAACTGTACTGATGCTTCCTGTACCAACAGTGCTGATATATGCACTAGGGACGTCATATCTGTTGACGGGTGTCAAGTGATTTACCTTCGCTGTCACCCTGACCACTGTCTAAGTTCATAGGTTCATAGGTTCATACTAGGCTATCTGCCCTAGGGCATTTATAAGCCTAGCCAGAATGTGTTTGGCTTTCGCCACCCATTTTAAATTTATTTTGCTATGCCCTTTTTCGAGGTTAGTATACTGTGCCTCTGTCTAACAGTGACACAGAAGTGATACCCAGGGTAAACCTACGATCTCCCATCCACTCATCAAGATTCCTCTTGAAGAGAGTCAATGAGGGACTCTGCCTAACCTGGACTGGGATTTTATTCCAGAGTGAAGGGAGCCTCTGGGTTATGAATCTGTCCCTCCAGCATGTCCTATTTATTTCAGTACTGAGGTTCAAGTCTCTCGAAAGCGTAGCTCGATGGGATTTGGATTTTCTGAGGTGCAGCATGTCCATTAATTCCGGGTTGGACATGGCTTTATACGTCAGGCACAGATCGCCTCTGAACAGGCGGATGCCACTGAGTAGAGCTGGAGTTTCTTTAACCGGCAGCATATGGCATCTGTTTGAGCCCTTTGATCCTCTTGGTGAGGTACTTTGGGGTCGCTCCAGTTGCTGCAGGTGTCTGGTAAGGTACATCCCAAAAGGGGCATTGTACTCAATTATGGGCCTGATGAGGGATGAGTAAAGAGGCACGATGTCCCCTGATCTAGATGTGAATCCCTTCATGATTAGGTGGGCTATATAAAATGCTTTTCTAACCACTTTGGCCACATGGTTGTCAAATGAGAGATTGCTATCAACCTGGGTCCCCAGGTCCCTAATTACTTCTTCTGTACTTAATGGATTACCACCTATGTTGTAAATTGTGGGCACTTTGTTTTTGCCAAAGGGGATGACTATACACTTTTTGGCATTTAGCTTGAGGCCATGGCTCTGGCACCAGTTGTCTGTTTCTATGAGGCCCTTTTGGAGGATGCTTGTGTCGGCTGGAGAGTCGATTATGGTGCCCAGTTTGCAGTCATCTGCGAACTTGGTCAGCCACAGTCCTTCCATGTTGGCCTGTACCTCCGAGAAATATATACCAAACAAGAGAGGTCCCAGGACTGAGCCTTGTGGGACACCACTTGTAACTGGTTTGGAGTCTGACATGGCTCCAGCAATTCTAACCATGTGGGTTCTGTCCTTGAGCCAATTTGCAATCCATCTAGTGACATAGGGGTTTATATTTAAGCTGATGAGCTTATCTATAATGCCCGAGTGGGGTATTGTATCGAATGCTTTATGAGGTCCAGGTAGGCTGTGTGGACCACCTTCCCTCGTCAATGGCCTTGGTGACTGTTTCAAAGAAATCAACCAGGTTTAAGAGGCAGGATCTGCCCTTAACAAAGCCGAACTGGGTAGGATCCAGTGTTTGTAGGTCCCCAATATCTTTATTTATGAGGTCCATGATGATCCTTTCCATAGCTTTGCAGACCAAGCTAGTCAGGCTTATGGGGTGATAGTTTCCAGGATCCGTTGAGGCACCACCTTTATGGAGAGGGACCACTGTTGCTGTACGCCACTCTTTGGGCACATATCCTGTAGTAAGGCTGAGATTGAACAGTAGTTTTATGTTTGGGTTTAGCTCTTCTTGGAGTTCATGTAGGACGAGCCGAGACACCGTCTGGTCCCATTGATGCTGTGTTTTTGCTTTGGAGAGGGCGGCTCTTACCTGAGCATCTGAGAAGTCAGGGGCAGCACTCTGCTGGGATATATATTTGCCCTTTGGTGGGAGGGGAGTAGTTTGTGCTGAACCTGTCAGCTAGGATGTTGGCAATGTCTGTGGGTTCGTGTATTTTTGTCAGTTTGGACTAATTCTGAGCATATCTGGGAATTACCACCCAGGTTCCTAACATAACTAAAGAAAGCCTTGTGATTATCCTTAGTGTCCTGTGCAATTTTTCTCTCAAGCTGGCCTTAGACAATTTTATGTGTGCCCGTAGTTTTTGCTAATACTGATCAGTGATGCCTTCCATTTTGGGATTTTGCTCTATCATTTAGTAGCTTCCTCCTTCTATTGTATAGTTTGTTTATGGCTGGGGTCCACCAGACAGGACGCCTGCCTTTGGAGGATTGGGTTTGGTTTTATTTGGGATCATGATCCATGCATTCCTGAAGGTGTTCATAGAATGCTTATAAAGGATTCTGCGGTCTGGGCCAGATTTTCCACAGGCCCGGGCTTTGAAGGATTCCACCTCAGTTTTGAGGAGTGTGAAATTTGCTTTAGATAAGTTTTCACTGTGGTTTTCTGGGCAGGGGTGGGATCGGGATGTGAATATCCAGTGAGATTAGTTTATGGTCTGATCTTACCAGTGAGGATACACTTCTGGTCTGGAGCATAGAGTCCCCATGTTGGTGATGATCAGGTCCAGTATGTTTTCCCTCTTGTGGGAGTGGTAACAAGTTGTTCCATAGCATTTGAGTTTATAAATTCTAGGAACCTTTGGGCTAGGGTGTTGGAGCTAGAGTAATGCTCCCAGTCTATGTTTGGGTAGTTGAAGTCACCCAATATAATGGTGTTTGGAGAGACCTTCATATTTTCCAGTGTTCTCAGGAAGGCCGAGTGGGGTTCCTGGGTTTGGGAGGGTGGTCTGTAGCAGGCTATAAACTGGAAGGCAGTTTTACCCACTGTTAATTGCACATGGATAGTCTCTGATGCTTCGTGCTTTGCCACCAACCTGGAGGTGTGGGTATCTTTGATGAATATCGATACTCCCCCTCCTTTTGTGGTTCGGTCCAAGTTTTGTGGCCGAAAAGCATGGTATGAGGTATAGTAGTGCAGGGGTGCTCTCAGGAGCCCTGAACCAGGTTTCTGTTACTGCACAGATATCGATGTTCTCCATGCTAAGGAGGGTTTCGAGTGCATGCATCTTGAGGTTTAGACTTCTGGCATTGAGTAGCATTACTCTTAGTTTCTTATCCCTTGTGATACCTATGGAGGTGGGTTTGTCTTTTGAGCCTTGCCTAAAAAAGGCACTATGGGGTAGCAAGAGCCTTTGCCAATATCCGAAGCCCAGGGTGACAGGTGCAAGCCGTCCCTAGCGAAGCATCGTGACTTGTCGAGCATATCATCCCAAGCTGACAGGCATTGGATCCCCTTTGAATGACACCAGTACTTAAGCCAGTTGTTGAAATTGATCATCTTGTCTTCATATTGTGGCATCATTCCTGGTGAGGGTAAGATGCTACTCAAGGTCAGGGTCATACCAGCCTGGGCTACATGCTCAGAGAGCTCCTTTATGTCTCTTTTCATGTAGTCCAGGGAGGTATATCTCAGGTCATTCACACCAGCATGGACAATGACTGAGTCATATTTGTACTTGCCTTGGAGTGACCTGAGTGCTTGTGTTATGTGGCGGATCCTAGTGCCCGACAGGCTGCTCACCATGACCCTCTCCTTGTTCAGCCTGGTGAGCGGGACGTCAGTGTGCCTGACGATAGAGTCACCTATTACAAGTGTATCAGGTGTGTTGTTTAGTCTTAAGGGCTGTGACTGTTCGGCACACTGGCTTTGTGAGATATGTGTTGCACGTGTTTTGTTTTGGGGTAGCGGCTGCTTGGGTGTCTACTTTGGAGGTCTCTGCTGCTTCAGCAGATCTTTATTTAGAGCCTCCGAGTATGTTTTTGTGTGATTATGTGTTTGGTTTCCTGTCGTGGTAGGTCTATGTGAGACTGGAATTGTAGTGAGTGTGGTTTCCTTCTCCTCCTGACTTGTTATGCCAGTACTGAGTTGAGAGAGCTTAGCCTCCAGTTTGGCTATATGGTTGCATCTCTCACATGTGTTGGAATTTGTTGGGAGGAGGAGAGGGTTGTCTGTGTACATGAGGCAGTTGTAACATTGCCTCAAGATTCCCAGATTCACCAGCTGGACCAGAGAGGAGATTGAAAACTCACCTTTGGACATGCTAAAATAATATTGGGAATTCCTTAATAATTGAAAACCATGGCCAGTGGGGAGTGAGGGTGCAGTGCTTTTAATTTTTAGTGCTGACTTATATAATTGCTTTAGTGAGCAAGTGCCAGGTAACTTAAGTGCAATGTGTTACAGGTAACTTAAATGCAAAAATGACAAACAGTAACTTTTTTTCAAGTGAAACAAGGAAATAAGTACAGTAAGCAATGCAGATATCACTAGTGATCCACAGAAGCACTGAGAAGCCGCGTATTAGGTGGAATTAGCTCCAGGAAATAACAAGCAAACAAACAACAAGCATATAAACAAAGCTAGATTCAGCAGGCCTGGATCTAGTCTATGCTGCAGCAAACAAGGTGTACCAATTTCAGTAAGATACAGTTCAAATATTCAGACACTATAAACCTTTAACCAGAAATTCCCAGCTCAGAAGGGCAGAGTCCAGCCTCTTCTCCCACAAGAGTGCAGACCACAAACCTTCTTAATGTAAAATAACTGGCCTGATGCCCAAGTGCTTAAACCAGAACTAATGCACTTTAAGAATAACAGACACTGGGCTCTCACTCAGCAGTTCCCAACTTAGAAGGATGAAAGCTGCCTGTCCTGCCACCACAGTGCATGCCACAAACCTTCCTAATGTATAACAACTGGTCTGAAGCCCAAGTGCTTAATCCAAAAGACTTAGAATGATAGCTACACTTTAATCAAGTTACTACCAAGCAGTAATAAATACAATTGAATACTTTAGAGAATGCCTGGATTAGTGCTCAAGTTACACAAACAAAGCTAGATCCAGCAGGCCCGAATCCAGTCTATGCCACAGCAAACAAGGCGCACCAACTTCAGTAAGAAGCAGTTCAGATATGCATGCACTATAAGCCTTTAACCAGATATTCCCAGCTCAGAAGGGCAGAGTCCAGCCTCTCCTCCCACAAGGTGCAGACCACGAACCCTCTTAATGTAAAATAACTGGCCTGAAAGCCCAAGTGCTTAAACCAGAATTAATACACTTTTAGAATAACAGAAACTGAGCCCTCAATCAGCAGTTCCCAACCTAGAAGGATGTAAGCTACCTTTTCTGCCACTACAGTGCAGACCACAAACCCTCTCAGTGCAAAACAACTGGTCTGAAGCCCAAGTGTTTAAACCAAAAGGCTTAGAATGAGTTACACCAAGCAGTAATAAATACAACTGAGTACTTTTAAGATGATGCAAAAGTAAAAAAAAGTAGGTAGAAACACAAGTACAGTAAAATCAGATGAAATTTTTTTTTTCTGAATAAGTGCTGAGATCAAAGAAACAGATTTGAGTGCTGAAACTAGAAAACTGGCTAGTTATAAGAAAAAAACTAAGCTAGAAGGCTTCCCTCCAGCACAGAAGGGCGTGGGGGCTCAGAAGCCTACAAATAGTCTATACCACTTAACAGGAAAGGCAGGAAACAAGCTTACATTTTTTTCTGTTTCCCAGATGCTCTCTTTGTACACAGTAGGAGTGCCTGAAATCAGAATATGACCTCTCTGCACTCAGATCAGTGAGCAAATGAGATGGGCCCAGAAGGAGTATCCAAACACAAATTTACAAGAGGGGCGGGCAGTTGCAAGGCCACTAAGATTAACACCAAAACAAAAACAAGGAGGGTGGGTGGGACTAACTGAAGAGCAGAGTCAAAACTTCCAGTTCAGTTAATATTCCTTCCACACAGTTAAAATCAATTTAAATACTGTATTTTTTTGGAAAAAAAAGAGCAGATAAAGGTACTTAAATTATCTTATACGTCCAGTTGAATACAGCAAGTCCTTAGCCGGCCAAAGCTGAGGTTTTTAAGCAGAAAATATTTCACACTGTACCACTTAAATAGGCAAGGACAGGAAATCAAAGAATGTGACTACCCCCACACCTGTAATTACTAGCAAATAACAAAGTTCAGCAAACACTGACTAACTTCCAGTTCAGTTAATATTCCTTCCAGTTCAGTTGTGTGTTATGTCCTTCAATTAACAAAACCATTGCTTACAAGTTACAGAGGGTATTGTAGGACCACTTGTGACACATCTGTGAGCTGTCAACAGAGAACATCCATCTGCAAAGATGCCCCGCCACTTAGTTATTTCAACACATCTGTTCATACCTGTGGTACATCTATCTGTACATTCAGCATATCACCATATACAGTTGGCAATGTTGAGGCTGCATTGCAGCTGCATGATGTATTAGGATACATGCCACCTGCATACATCAGCAACTGCACATGCATGTTATCTGAATGCACAACACTACATGTACAGGTGTGTAGGTCCTACAATCCTGACATTTGGTCATGTTTGTAGGCATTGCAATTGGTGGATATGTGTAATGACATACATGACACATGGACTGCTGTATGATATGATGGGTGAGCAGTACAGAGGGGATGTTACCTCTGTCAACATTGATATCACATCATATGTACTGTTAGCATTCAGCAGCCATGGACCTACATTCCATGTACATGTGTGTAATGGTTGTAGCCACCTGTTTGCACAAAAGACTTCAACAGCTATGCTATTTGCAGGTATGTTGTGTGTGTGGCATGTACATACCCAGGGCAGGCACATGTATGTCATATCCATACATGAGGGTGTGTACTGGTGTACAGCAACAGACATCTGCTAATGGTGGAAAGTACTGAGTGCCCTTGGTATGCGTACAGCTGACCTGGTCACAGACAGTGGTATCATTGCATTGCATAACACATGATGCAACTATACAATTGTATGGTTGCATGTTGGTGGTCCGAGGGCATGGTGGTGTCTGCAATTTACATCCTAGAATGCAGCATGTGACACTGTGTCCTGCACATGGCTCATCTGTGATGCCTTTCATGGGGGGACCGGTCAGTATATGTGAGTGGCCTTTATGTATGTGGGTACACCATCTGGAGCGGTCCATACCTGTGTTATGGCCCACATGTCTTGTTCTGAGGTATATGGTGGTAGTGCTAAGTTCTGAGGTATATGGTGGTAGTGCTATTGTGCACTGTAGAGACATCAGGCAGGTGTTCCTCACTGCACAGATGTCAATACTCCCCATTGTTGGATCTACAGTGGCCAGCTGTGAATATGGACGCTACACATCTAGCACTGGTTAACATAGGAAACCAATGCAGTTGTCCTGTAGGTGTATGGGAGTTAACCTGTGTTTAGGACATTTGCCTTGGAATGGCACTGTGTGGGTGGGTATGATTTGGGTAATATCCACACTCCCTTGTATCATGGATGCATGTGATATGTGGCAAAGGCCTGCCTACTGTTAGCCATGTCATCCCAGAATGACAGCTGATGTTGTGTAAAAGACCGGTGTCAAATATATGTAGAGCAGCGTTCCTGCTAACAATGACAACTACTAACACCAGAGCCCATTACAATGTGTTCTTTATGTCTACCTGTAATAGCATGGCCAGTGTGGCCCTCCGTGTTTAGCATCAGAGTGCATCCCAGTCAGCCCTGTGCTACTAGGAGTATGAGCATGCTCAGTATATCCTTGTGTAGATGGACACATAGCAGTGCATTCTGACCAGCCCTGTGCTACTAAGTGTGTAAGCATGTCCCCTGTGCTAAGTGTATGAGCATGCCCAGTATATCCTTGTGTAGATGGACACATAGTGCATTCCGAACAGCCCTGTGCTACTAAGTGTGTGAGCATACCCAGTGACACCTTGTGTCAGTTATGTGCCTCTGTGTATGGGCATGGCCATTGTAACCCTGTATAGTGGTAGTAGTCATCCATTCCACAGATGGGCATACTCCAGGTCAGGATGGATTCCTACTTTAAACACACAGGTTCACAGGTATGTACATCTTAACTGCCAGCATCCCTGTTGATGTCCGCATTCCCAGATGGTCATAATGCCAGCCTTGACATGTGTAGACTGTGTGGCGCGATTCGTAAGTATGTAGTATTGTAATAGTATTCTGTAAATAGGCAGGTGTTCCGTACCCGACACTGGCATGTGTGTGTATGTCTGTCCCCGTTTGCCGGTGGACTCTAAATTGCTTTTAGACTGCCCGCACTCCATACATTTCTTATACCCATTGTTAGCAAGGCCGATGATGTCACCCATCTACAAATACACCTCTGGGAGGGCTGTGTCCCAGTAATCTCGGTAGCACATTCTGTAACTGCGTAATGCTGTAGTGTAATAAAGTAGTTAGGTCAGTGTTCTAGTCCCACACTTGCCATGTGTGTGTGTGTGTGTGTGTGTGTGTGTGTGTGTGTGTGTGTGTGTGTGTGTGTGTGTATTTCTCCCCGTTTGCCTGAGGACTAAGTAATACCTTTATACTGCTCACACTCTATACATTTCTTATACCCACCATTAGCAAGGCCGATGATGTCACCAATCTACAAATACACCTCTGGGAGTGCTGTGTCCCAGTAATCTCGGTAGCGCATTCTGTAACTGCGTAATGCTGTAGTGTGATAAAGTAGTTAGGTCGGTGTTCTAGTCCCACACTTGCCGTGTGTGTGTATGTGTGTGTATGTCCCGTTTGAGGACTGAGTAATGCTTTCATACTGCTCACGCTCCATACATTTCTTATACCCACCGTTAGCAAGGCCGATGATGTCACCCATCTACAAATACACCTCTGGGAGTGTTGTGTCCCAGTAATCTAGGTAGTGTGTTCTGTAACTGCGTAATGCTGTAGTGTAGTAAAGTAGTTAGGTTGGTGTTCTAATCCCAGACATGCCAAGTGTGTGTGTGTGTGTTTGTGTGTGTGTTTGTGTGTGTCTGTGTCTGCATGCATGAGACAAGTACAGTGCGTTGTAGTATTCATTGTAGAATGTGCCCTAATGCATGTTGCTGTAGTGTGATACGGTAGGGGTTTGTATACAGGACATGGCAATTGTGTGTTTGTCTGTCAGAGCCTGCATAGAGGTGGCCATGATTGTCTTACCATTGGACATGTTTGGGAGTGGGTTTGTAGTTTTCCTATATAGTATTCATCTTATGACACATTGGCCACCTCATGAGGAGTACAGCTGTCAGTCAACCATGGCACTGTGTTGGCAAGCCATACCCATACATCTGCCAAAAGGGCTGGTGAACTAAGTATATAGCCCTACTAATACCCGGTATACATCCCGCACCCATGTGCCATGCACATATAACCTTGCCTAGGATATCCCACTATGTTGCTATTAACATGCACATTGAGGACAGATAGTAGGCATGTTGTGACTGCAGTGGCCTGCAGAGGACATGGCACCCTGTACAGCGGTACAATAGGCACATATATGCAGACATTGTGCCTTCACTATGTTCCTTCACTGTTTGAGGACTGAGTAATGCTTTCATACTGCTCACGCTCCATACATTTCTTATACCCACCGTTAGCAAGGCCGATGATGTCACCCATCTACAAATACACCTCTGGGAGTGTTGTGTCCCAGTAATCTAGGTAGCGTGTTCTGTAACTGCGTAATGCTGTAGTGTAGTAAAGTAGTTAGGTTGGTGTTCTAATCCCAGACATGCCAAGTGTGTGTATGTGTGTGTGTGTGTTTGTGTGTGTGTTTGTGTGTGTCTGTGTCTGCATGCATGAGACAAGTACAGTGCATTGTAGTATTCATTGTAGCACGTGCCCTAATGCATGTTGCTGTAGTGTGATACGGTAGGGGTTTGTATACAGGACATGGCAATTGTGTGTTTGTCTGTCAGAGCCTGCATAGAGGTGGCCATGATTGTCTTACCATTGGACATGTTTGGGAGTGGGTTTGTAGTTTTCCTATATAGTATTCATCTTATGACACATTGGCCACCTCATGAGGAGTACAGCTGTCAGTCAACCACGGCACTGTGTTGGCAAGCCATACCCATACATCTGCCAAAAGGGCTGGTGAACTAAGTATATAGCCCTACTAATACCCGGTATACGTCCCGCACCCATGTGCCATGCACATATAACCTTGCCTAGGATATCCCACTATGTTGCTATTAACATGCACATTGAGGACAGATAGTAGGCATGTTGTGACTGCAGTGGCCTGCAGAGGACATGGCACCCTGTACAGCGGTACAATAGGCACATATATGCAGACATTGTGCCTTCACTATGTTCCACACTGAATGGCTGTAACATATGTGGTGCCATCATATGTGATCCACTAAGGCCAGACAATGCTGTACACATGTGCCCTGTATGGACCCATGCCACTGACACCACGGAATACCTGTCCATTCTATCCATGCAGGTGCAGGGCCGACCTGCTCACTATAAGCAGTTTCGCCACACCAGGCCAGTATTGGCATATCGGGGTATAAAAGACTGTGTACACTACATGTGTCTGCCAAACCAGCTACACCTGTGCATGTCACTGTACAGTATTGTGGGACATAAACATCCCAGGCAATGTCCATGTGATGGACTATCAAACACAGACATGGCATGCATTGCAAAGCTATGGCCCTACACATTGGTAACCAGGATGTCAGGCCAGATAATACAGTACCCATCTGTGTGGGATATTGCAGACACTACACCTCTGAACTGCACTCCATTGTCTGGTGATGCAATGGCAAGGATTACCCTTCACCCAGCCTTGTACAGCCATCTTGCACAGCCAAATACTACACACCCATGGAGCAATACATACCTGCATGACAGTACTAGCATCCTGTGTCTGCATGTGGGTTGTGATGCTCCCAACCACAGTCACTCCCAGTATAAACCTCATTGGCATACCAACAGTTGTCAAGCACTTTTACATGGCCTAGACCATAGAACCTCCATATATCCCCTGTGGTGCATGTGGTCCTGTGCATTACTGCAGTGTAGCAAACTAAGTAGTTACATTGTGTATTTGCTGCCCTGGAAAAGGTGTCAATGTGTGTCCATTAGAGTGTGGTTGTGGTGACAATGGCATCCGTTCACATGGACTGACATGTGTGCCACACCTAATGTATGTCTACTATATCTGTTGCAGATGTCACTCACTCACCTACACACATGTTCTTACAGCAGTGCAACATGCTGCCTCTGTGGCACATGTAGTAATGTCATGCACATGTAATAGTAATGAGTAGTCAGGGGTTTGCCCCTGTACTATTCAGCGTGTAGCAGATTATGGTTAAGTCTCCAAGCCCTTCCCTGGTGTACATTACCTCTCACACACACACACACACACACACACACACACACACACACACACACACACACACACACACACACACTGGTGGATGTGAAGGTGTACCCCTGCACAGCAGCAGCATGTGTATTGTAACAGATGGAAATGGTCAGGACTGATTGCATGTGGTACAGCTGTGATGGTATTCCCATAGCCATCTGCATGATAAACACAGTACACTATCTAGGGAAACATGTTATTATCCGACCATGACAGTCGCTGTGAGTGGTATCTGGATGTGGTGTTCTGACATGGCATCACAGATGATATCTGGATGTACTTCAATCATTTTCAACAGTCAGAAATAGCCTAATGACAGTAGGGTGATGTGCCACACAACTACAGCATGTAAGTGGAGCTATGCTGCATTGACACTACTGCCTGTTTAACATGTGTGTGGTAATGGCTATTCTGCATGTTAAAATACAGACATGACAGTACTCTGTTCATGAGGGACCCCCATCTGTAGGGCTATCTGTGAACAGGTCAGTATGTGCAACCATTTGTTTCCTGTGTTACACACTAAACACACTTCTGTGCACAGCAGAAGCATGGTGTGGGGATTGCAGATAGTACATAATGATAGGGATGTGTTACTGCCATCGCATCCTTGATTGGACATGTGTCACATGAGTCAGTGGTATGACTGACACTGTGTGGGATTCCCAGTGACAAGCCAATGATGGGCAACTGTTCCTAGCTGCGGTCACATGTCTACTACACATTGTACAGTTGCCAAGCAGTATATATGCATGTGTTGTGCTCCCTCTGCAAATGTATACCATCTGTTGTGTTGGGTTGCTGGTGATATCTATGCATGCTGTCGTAGGTAATCCTGTATGCTGTTGTCTATCAATAAGCCATATGTGGGTTTAAAATGCAACACCATAGGCTGAATGGGTTGGTAGGTCCCGGCAGATCCTCCTGTCCCACTTCAGCTGACCATGGCACCAGGCGCTAGCATATCTGGGGCCCAGCCATTAACATCAACCTCTGTTGGCTCTGCACCACCTTCTGGTGGTACCACCACTGAGGATGGAGCATGTCCCCCTTGGGAGTGGGACCAGACAGGTACATATCTGCTGTTGTGTGGTCCCAGACATGTTGTGTAGGTGGCTGTCTAAGGGGTTACAAAGCCAGATACGCCAGTTCAAGGGCAGAGTGTCACATTTACAAGGTGATGCTGCCCCTCCTGGGCAGACCCCAGCACTGCCTCCTTTGCAACTGTGTAGGTGCAGTGGCAGTTGCCCATGGCTGGAGACCTCTGTCCCACTGTTCCCATTGGCTTTTGAATGCTGAAGACCCATCCCCATCCAGGGTGTATCCCCCCCTCCACATGTGTCATATACCAACCCTGTATGCTGCCATTTCTGTGCTCCTACCTATCCTCCACAGCCATACCTACACTCCTTAGCCAACATCTGACCCTCACCTACAGACGCATAGGCCATTCGGCTCCTAGAACACCATCTGCCCTATACATAGCTGTCCATTACACACACATGCTCACTGGACACATGAAACCCTTGCAATATGCATCATAACATGCTACTGTTATCCTCACCACTGTCCCTCAGGCGCACGGTCCTGGTATGCACATCACTCCTACATGGTCCAGGTACACGTGAATAGGATGACCCCATTGTACACAAAACACTACTGGTCCCTCTATGGTTACCCCATTTACCTTTATCATGATGATGATGTTGCACACAGCACATTGCAGGAGTACTGTTCTCACATAATGATTGGACAGGTACTGTTGTGTTAATGTACATTACATGCACAGAGTGATGTATACAGCCAATGTACAACTATTTGCGTGTATGACTGACACATGTCTGTCTGAGGGAGTCTTGTGACCACATAGAGCAATACCACTACATAATACAGTTGTCACTGGTGTTTCCTGTTTCATTCGTTTGTAAGGCTTTGTTGCCACATGGTATGTTCCTGATACATCTCTATATATGTATGTACCTATATGCTGGACATAAACATTCACATATACATCTAAATGATGGGATACATTCCTATACTGTTGAATGACTGTGCTGTATGATATCCTCTGGTTACAGCCTCTTACGCTCGATTAGCCTCTACATTGCTTAACCAATGCAATACTTGCATACTGGTAGCCAAACACGCTTACACCCGCTCGATCCCACACTTGCTAATGCACCAGCATTAGTGCTTGCATCTGTCACTCACACCCCTGGGTGTGAGCGAGGACCACAATATTACCTTGTGATGCCTATTACATCATACTACATGACTCCAGTATCGGGATTGGCCACCTATTAGGTGACGGCATCGCATTCGACTGTACGGAATCAGTGGCCTGTCCAGTGACACAATCATATTTGTGTGTACCTCATACAATGTGCTCCCACCTTGTGATGCCTGTTACATCAGAATACATGAATACAGTATCAGAAACGGCTGCCTATTAGGCGACGGCATGGCATTCGGCTGTACAGAATCAGCGGCCTGTCCGGAGAATCATTCATATTTGTGTGTTCCTCTTAGGCATACCTTGTGATGCCTATCACATCAGACTACATGACTACAGTCATAGCCGGCCTTAGGCATAGGCCAACTAAGTGGCTGCCTAGGGCACCGCTTCAGTGGGTGCACTTTACCAGTATTTATTTGGTGTAGGTAGACCAGGATAGGGGCGCATGGTGTGGGGGGGTGCCATTGTGCCCTCTGCCTAGGGCACCAGTTGACCTAAGGCCACCCCTGACTACAGTATTGGGAATGGCTGCCCCTTAGGTGACCGCATGGCATTCAACTGTATGGAATCAGCGGCCTGTCTGGTGAATCATTCATAATTGTGTGTTCCTCTTACAATCTGCTCCCACCTTGTAATGCCTATCACATCGGACTACATGACTACAGTATCGGGAATGGCTGCCCATTAGGCAACGGCATGGCATTCGACTGTATGGAATCAGTGGCCTGTCCAGTGAATTAATCATATTTGTGTGTTCCGCATACACTCTGCCCCCATCTGGCTGATACTTGGGAACCGAGACCCTGCATTACAAATGAGTAGTTGGGTTGTGGTAGCCACATCCGTCGGATGGGTCATGCTACCACATACCTATTATAGGTTTGCCACCTTCTCAATTGGCCAGGGTAGGACTTTAGGGTTACCACCTGTCCCACTTTGCGAGGGACAGTGCGAAAATAATCAAGACATAGCACATGTCCAGATTACATTATTATATTCTACATTTCATTAATAATTGCATACAACAGTTATTTTATATATAACACATCTATATGTTATGTGAAGTAGCATAAGCAATTCAAATGCAACTAGATTAAGCTTTTATTTGTGAAAATAAGTGTAATCCTGTACTATGTATGGCTGTAGGTATGTTTAGTCGTGGAATGTCAGACATTTCTACAGAACATGTCCCACTCTGGCCATTTGGAAAGGTGGCAACCCTATAGGACCTGTATGTAAAGACGACAGACTTTTCAGGGCAACACACCCACAGCCAGTAGAAAGGGGTGTACTTCACCATTTCGCCTAAATAAAAGGTTACTCTTGTAGCATTATAGTTGCTTATACAGTTACCTAAAACATTTAGGTGTTTCAGAAGAACATAATTGTTTTATGCTACTACTACAGACAGTATAGGTAGTCTTTGCCCTAAATCACAGGACATTTTCCTTAATTACAGTTATTATGCAGGACACAACTGCCCACAGGGGAGTGTCCCTCACAAAGGTGGACAGGTGGTAACCCCAAACCTATTATTCTATCAACTTTCTAAGGTAGTCGGCGGAACATGCGCTTTCTCTCACTATCAGACCTCTCATACGAATGGGGAAGAATAAACACTGAATCAGGGACACTGCATAACGACCTCAGGGACACATTTAGAAGGTTGGTGCTATTAACCTGACACACTGACAGACACAGAGCACATATGCATTCATACACATTGTCTGAGTTGCATGCAGTTTATAACTCTTACATGTTGTCATTATTCATTATGTGTATTCCGCCACCTTTCCTCCTAATATCACTAGTTCTAGGATGGTTTAGTTGAGACTGTGTTAAGATTCTGATTCATAATCACAGACATCCCTGGTAATCGGGGACAGTTCAATGATATGGTCCCTATATATTCCCCCAGTGGTTTACGGACTGTCCAGTAGATGTGCTTTTACAGTTTGGGAGGTATGGTGTCTGCTATATCCACATTGGAATATTACTTACACCAACAGGACAGTGCTAATACATGTCTGCCAGCCAACACCTGCACACCTAGCCCCATAATCGCATACCCATATTTCCCCCACCTGCCACTACTCTACAGCACTCATCCTTACTGTGGGCGCAGGTGGACACAGGTGGGATATGAATATACCCCTACACACTGCCCACTCTCCCCATGTTGGGACACATGTCATACATTGTGTCAACCCATGTGTTATCAGGCTTGCACAACCTACTGTTTCGTGTACAGCTACATCCTGGTCGTAATTGTGTTGCCCCATTGGTTGGAAGTACCAAATTTTTGGTGTCCCGCAAGGGACGTCACTGTCCATGTTTAAAGTGTAGGCCTTGTCGATCTCTCCCACAGGTAGTTTCCTGCTGGTGGTCTGGGAACCAGTGTTGTATTTAACTTTATTGCATGTCTGTATGTCTAACTGGCTTAGCTGGGGGGGGGGGGTGGTAAGTAGACGTTTGTTGAGTGGACCTTCCACCAACATATGCCCGGTCTAAACATGTTACCCATAACTGCTGTAACATAACCTAGGCATATACATGTGTATTTCACTGTAATATATAAATATATATATATATATATATATATATATATATATATATATGATTATATATATGTACATCACTGTGTCAATACATTCCCAGCTCATACGCACTTACACACTTACACATGTGTAATGATGTTTATAAGTTTCACCAGCATACTAGTGTCTTATTCATTATAACACCGATACATTCCAGTTATCTTGTAATCGGTATGTAGCACGTTATACAGCTGACAGATGTCGCTATATGTTCATGTACGGATTACCGATGGTAATTGGAATATGATAGTGTGATTCGACCCATCCCTCTTCTGCACAGCCTATTATTCCATGTACTGTCGATGTTTGTATGGGCACATTCCTATTATTTATGTCAACAAATGCAATGCATGTGTTACAGAATTTGTCCATCAACATATATTGTTGTCTGCATGTGAGTATGCATATATACCTATTACGACTTAGCTGACATCCACGTTTTGGTCCATTAGAACTGGCCCATCCAACCCTGGCACACCTGGATCCATAATTGCATACCCATAGTTCCTCCACCCCACCCATGTTAAATTTACATGGGTAACATCCATTATCCACTTGTTATCACAGCCATGACACACCTTTACACATTTCCCTCCCCAGAGCTTTTGGGGCCCTACACACATTCTGTCCCACCTCGTGTATTCACAGGGTCTCCCGACATGTATATTTGCACATATGTGCCTTTCCTGGGGTTATGGAATACGGCCATTTGCGCTTTCCAATTTTTGGAGGTCCCAGCATGGGACTACATTCCATCTGTGTGTAAAGTAGACCTAGCATTTCAGTGATGTTACTCCCACTGGTAATACCCTGCCTGTGGTGTGAGTAGCGGTGCTCTGCTCTCTCCTGAGCAGCTTTTTATGACATACGCTGAACGCACTTTATAATACCAACATTGCTCTTGATTCCCTTCACATCCCTTGTGTATGCTTTATTGTTACAGTGCCCATTATTTATATATATATATATATATATATATATATATATATATATATATATATATATATATATATTTCTCATGTATGTAGATATATATCTATACACACATATGTGTGTGTGCGTGTGTGTGTGTGTGTGTGTGTGTGTGTGTATATATATATATATATATATATATATATATATATATATATATATATATATATATATATATATATATATATATATTTAAGAGTAATGCTACTCAACGCCAGAAGTCTAAACCTCAAGATGCACGCACACGAAACTCAAAACTCTCCTTAGCATGGAGAACATCGATATCTGTGCAGTAACAGAAACCTGGTTCAGGGCTCCCGAGAGCACCCCAGCACTACCAGGTTATATCTCATACCATGCTTTTCAGCCCCAAAACTTGGACCGCACCACAAAAGGAGGGGGAGTATCAATTCACAAAGATACCCACATCTCAAGGTTGGTGGCACAGCACGAAGCATCAGAGACTAACCATGTGCAACTAACAGTGGGTAAAACTGCCTTCCAGTTTATAGCCTGCTACAGACCACCCTCCCAAACCCAGGAGCCCCACTCGGCCTTCCTGAGAACACTGGAAAATATGAAGGTCTCTCCAAACACCATTATATTGGGTGACTTCAACTACCCAAACATAGACTGGGAGCATTACTCTAGCTCCAACACCCTAGCCCAAAGGTTCCTAGAATTTATAAACTCAAATGCTATGGAACAACTTGTTACCACTCCCACAAGAGGAGAAAACATACTGGACCTGATCATCACCAACATGGGGACTCTATGCTCCAGACCAGAATTGTATCCCTCACTGGTAAGATCAGACCACAAACTAATCTCACTTGATATTCACATCCCGACCTTACCCCCTGCCCAAAAGACCACAGTGAAAAACTTCTCTAAAGCAAATTTCACACTCCTCAGAACCGAGGTGGAATACTTCAAAGCCCCCGGCCTGTGGAAAATATGGCCCAGACCGCAGAATCCATTATAAACACATTCTATGAACACCTTCAGGAATGCATGGATCATGCGATCCCAAATAAAACCAAGACCCAATCCTTCAAAGGCAGACGTCCTGTCTGGTGGACCCCAGCCATAAACAAACTATACAATAGAAGGAGGAAGCTACTAAATAATAGAGCAAAATCCCAAAAAGGGAAGGCATCACTGATCAGTATTAGCAAAAAACTACGGGCACTCATAAAATTGTCTAAGGCCAGCTTCGAGATAAAAATTGCACAGGACACTAAGGATAATCAAAAGGCTTTCTTTAGTTATGTTAGGAACCTGGGTGGTAATTCCCAGATATGCTCAGAATTACTCCAAAATGACAAAAAATACACTGAACCCACAGACATTGCCAACATCCAAGCTGACAGGTTCAGCACAAACTTCTCCCCCCCTCCCCACCAAAAGGGCAAATATATATCCCAGCAGAGTGCTGCATCCCTGACATCTCAGATGCTCAGGTAAGAGCCGCCCTCTCCAAAGCAAAAAACACAGCATCAATGGGACCAGATGGTGTCCCGGGCTGTGTCCTACATGAACTCCAAGAAGAGCTAAACCCAAACATAAAACTACTGTTCAATCTCAGCCTTACTACAGGATATGTGCCCAAAGAGTGGCGTACAGCAATAGTGGTCCCTCTCCATAAAGGTGGTGTCTCAACGGATCCTGGAAACTATTGCCCCATAAGCCTGACTAGCTTGGTCTGCAAAGCTATGGAAAGGATCATCATGGACCTCATAAATAAAGATATTGGGTACTTACAGACACTAGATCCTACCCAGTTCGGCTTTGTTAAGGGCAGATCCTGCCTCTTAAACCTGGTTGATTTCTTTGAAACAGTCACCAAGGCCATTGACGAGGGGAAGGTGGTCCACACAGCCTACCTGGACCTCGCAAAAGCCTTACAATACCCCACTCGGCATTATAGATAAGCTCACCAGCTTAAATATAAACCCCTATGTCACTAGATGGATTGCAAACTGGCTCA
>NC_056733.1:978761095-978763595 GCF_019279795.1 Protopterus annectens | reverse complement strand
GAACGCTTATTCTTGTAGCGGTTTGTTTGCTTCATCTTTTTCTTGTAACTTTGAGTATTTTACATAAATAACTGTTTTATGGGACATATTTCCTACAATCACAGGACATTTGCCATTGCATTATATTTGGTCTGGACACAACTACCCAAAAAGGGACTGTCCCTCACAAGGTGGGGCAGGTGGTAATCCTACTTACGTCTGCTTTACAGCACCTTAAGCACTGCCACTATGCGAATGTGTAAGATATATATATTCCCGATAATGCACATGGGGAAATGTGCATCACGGTCAGGTGTTTAATCCTGGGTCATAGGGTCTGCAGGACCGGCTGGAGGCTGAGCAGTCTTGTGGACAACTACTGCTCATACAACTTGTGTCCACATGTATACAGGACTGGACATCATGTCGTGACACCAAGTCTAATGTTTAGAACAGATACATATCCCATGAGGGATATCCAAAAATTGTGGGGACCGATGACCATCTTTGCTTTACGGCTGTAAGGTAGGGTTATACATGCAAGGGTACATAGTTTGCAATCCTGAGAATGCCTAAGGTGAGACTGCCTACTAGATATGGGTAGGGGGTCACTATATGCAGATATGGCCACGCCTGTCTAACAGCTTGAGTATGGCTGGTTTTGTTGGACATTCAGGAAGGAGGGGGGGTGTGCTGTGAAGGGGATGATGGGTATTCAATTATGTATCCAGGTGTGTTGGGGTTGGATGGGTCAGTTCAGGCCAGACCGTTATGTGGGTATGTGCCGGTAACGTTTCTGTACATGTGTATTGCACATTTTAATGTTCACATGTTTGTGGGATTGTATTGCAGATGTGTATATTTGTTCTTTGGTTATCTTCCTGATTCACCCACCATTCCCTCGTAGACTTCCAGTTCACTTATTGGGCATCCAATCCAGTCTCCCCTTGGCAAATTATTACATTACCCATCACCCCCCACCCCCATATTCCACAAACAACATTCATCCCTTCTCTAGTTGATGGCCCATGGCACAGTCAACAGAACACATTGCATACACTACATATCTCTGGGACCAATATGGTTGTGAGGTCAACACTAACATTTCAGATCATCCCCATGCTGTACGTCACGCACATAGGTACTTGCAAATACTTATCTTTCATGACATGGTAGGTAGACCTGGTTAATACCCGTTCATCTATGGGCCGTCCTGACAAGGACGACTTGGACTGCGAATGGGCAGATATTGGGCGAATGCTCTGACCATTGGTAGGGTTGCCACCTTTTCATATGACCTGGATGGGACATTTTCGTGGCACACATCTGAGTTTACAGGCCACCACATACCCATGGTCATTACAAAGGATAGTACTTTAGTTTCATGCCTACATATAAGCTTTTATTGATGTAGTGGTGTAGTTGCTTATTCTGTTTTGTTTACTTGCTTATTCTGTTTCTTGTAACATATAGGTATTTTATATACGGACATACGTACTGTATGGGATTATTACATAACATATGGGACATAATTATGTCCTACTATCGCAGGACATTTTACATTTATTATAATTTTGGTATGGACACACCTGCCTAGAGGGGGACTGTCCCTCACAATGTAGGACAGGTGGTAACCCAAACCATTGGGCTAGGCTTGGCAATTGGCAGTGCGCTAACATGATGCATTTCGCTTCCACTTGGTATAACTAGCGACACTACAATGGAATACGGGCACGGGGTTTTAAATATCTTTGTTCGAGGGACAGGGACTCAATATTCAGCTACGTGCCTTTGTGTTTACTTCTTATTGTGGTGTTCACAATGATGACTTCTATGCTTTGCATACATTTCAGTATCCACGGACACTGACAGGAGTGATTGCTATTAGAGGCAGGCTGTACTAGTCAGCATTTTAGGTTGCGCATTTGAAAAAGTTTGGCAACGGCCAGACGGAAGCGCTTATTACACTTGTTTGTTTTATGTTTGTGTTAACGGATTTCTTATTATATCATTTTGGAAGTAAAGGATTTTCTCAGCCTGTTCGTGTATTGGTAGTCTGATTATTGGTTTATTTTGTGCTCTTATTGTCTAGGTTGCGCATATGCAGCCAACATGTTCACGCCTCCGTGCAGCACTTGGACATGCCCCCTGCACTCATACACGTTTCCTATGCACGTGGCCATTACGGCAGCGCGCCTTCATTAATATGCATGTGGTGCTGCTGCGCCATCTCAACGCCGCACTGTTGGCGCAAGGCTAACGCCGTCCTTGCGCCGAGCTTCATGAATCCCGGGGATAATGCATGCCAGTAGACATGGATAACCTAGCCGTTAATACAAAAAGTGATTGAATGCCATATATTATAAAACAAAATAACTTTGATTTTGTCTTTATAGCACACATCTGTTTTGGCTTACCTGTAACTAGTAGAAACAATTTTCTTTTCTGATCCATCTTTGCTTTGTTTGTTGTCTAAAATGGCTTATTCACTGAGTGATTATTGAGGAAAGGAAATTTTCTA
>NC_056733.1:978746095-978756095 GCF_019279795.1 Protopterus annectens | reverse complement strand
GAACTACAAAATGAACTGGCACCTCACCTAAGTGTCATGTTTAATCATAGCCTCACTTCAGGTTTCATGCCCACTGAGTGACGCAGAACTATAGTTATCCCAATCCACAAGGGAGGATCCACCTTGGATCCTGGGAACTACCATCCCATCAGTCTGATGAGCCTGGTCTGCAAGGCCATGGAACGTATTATCATGGAACTTATAAACAAAGACATTGGAAACCTTCAGACTCTGGACCCCACCCAGTTTGGGTTTGTGAAGGGCCAATCATGTCTCCTGAACCTGATTGACTTCTTCAAATCAGTCTCCAGAGCTGTGGACGAGGGTAAAACAGTCCACACAGCCTATCTGGACCTTGCCATGGCCTTCGACACTATCCCCCACTTTGGAATCATAGATAAACTTATTAAGCTGGGCATAAATCCCTTCATCACTTGATGGGTTGCCAACTGGCTTACTGACAGAATCCACACTGTAAATGTAGCTGACTCCAAATCCAGCTCCAGACAAGTGACAAGTGGAGTACCTCAGGGTTCAGTCCTGGGACCACTCTTGTTTGGCATCTACTTCTCTGAAGTACAGGCCAACACTGAGGGACTCTGGCTAACAACATTTGCAGATAACGACAGACTGGGAGCTATTATTGAATCCCCAAATGATGTGGATATTCTACAAAAGTGCCTTACAGAAACAGATGCTGGGTGCCCGAGCCATGGGCTGAAGCTCAATGCCAAGAAATTTATAGTTATCCCCTTTGGGAATTACCACATAAGTGGCAGTACACTAAACACTGAAAGTGTGATAAGAGACTTAGGAACACAGGTGGACAGTGCTCTCACCTTCGATAACCACATCACCACAACAATCAGAAAATCCTTCTATGTGGCACACCTCATCCCAAAGGGCTTTTCATCCAGAAAAAAGGAAGTCATCATCCCACTGTACTCATCCCTCATTGGACCCATCATAGAGTACAACGCCCCATTTGATATGTACCTCACAAGACATCTGCAACAACTGGAAAGGCCACAGAAACACCTCACTAAAAGAATCACAGGCCTAAAGCAGATGCCCTACGCTGACCGACTAAAAAAACTCCAGCTATACTCTGTCACATATCGTCTACTCAGAGGTGATCTCTGCTTAACATACAAGGCCATATCAAACCCAGAGCTACTGGACATGCTACACTTAAAGAAATCCCAATCCATCAGAGCCACATGCTCCAGGGACCTAAACCTTGTCATCACAATGAACAAAACATGCTGGAGGGATAGGTTCCTGACTCACAGACTCCCCATACTCTGAAATAGACTGCCCATACATGTCAAGCAGAGCGCCTCCTTGGCCCTCTTCAAAAAGAACCTTGATGACTGGATGGGAGATATAAAATTTACCCCAGGATCACATCAGTTGCCCTGCTAGACAGGGGTCCAGGGAGGTAAAATTGTGGGAAGAAATAGCCAGCAAATTGTTATGACTAGGCTTGTATAAGCCCTGGGGCTGATAGCCTAGTACCAATCTATGATCCTATGAACCTATGAAATGTCAAGGTTGGACTACTATAAAACACTATCCATATCTGAGATGTAAAGGTTGGAGTACCACGCTTAAACCAGAAATTTCTCTGGCGCAGTAGCTCCCCTGTCATTACTGCCTCTTTAATTTTTAAGTACTGTCACCGTTTAACAAAGATTGACTTATATTTGTCTCCTAAGGCTATGAAAGATTAGAAAGAATTAGTTACGAAATCCCATAGGTTCCTCACAAAAAGTATTCTTGCTTTAATCCAGTCTGTCCAGCATTAGGTTTTCTGATAAATTTTAATAAAACCATTATTAGAAACACAAAAAGCTCTAGTGAAATCCCAATATGTAGGTGTGGCTTTAACCACTTCCAAGCCAGGAACCATCTTTCTAGACCACCAGTGTCCACACCTTGAAGGATAGAATTTTTGAGGAGGGTCTTACTGCAAGTTTATAGGGCGCCCGTATAGGTGTGGGATAGCTGGGTACTCTCATAGGGCACCCATATAGGTGTGGGATAGCTGGGTGCTCTCATAGGGCACCCATATATGTTTGGGATACCTGAATGCTCTCATAGGGCACCCGTATAGTTGTGGGATACCTGACTGCTCTTTTATAGTAACATCCCGCAATGGCCGCTCCATAAGCAAACAGGTCAGGCACACCAAAGCTCTCTAGACATCTGGGTGCAACTAACTTCTGATGACCAATTGGGGGGTGGGTGTTACCTTGCCACAGGCAGCTACTTATAAGTTTCTTACAGGTAGGTATAAACCTAAATGTTTGTGTGTTAGCTATGTGGCACCAATTAAACAAGATTTGTATTTTAACTGAATAGATTTTACTAGGGAAGAAAATTTGGATCCTTAACCAATGCGAGAGCTTTTCCTTAATTTAATGGAGAATAGACTTGATATCAATGCCAAGTGGATTATCTTAAGAGGAACTCATATGTATTCCCAGGTACGTCACTTGAGTTACCACCTTGAGTGGTAGGTGTGAGAACTGATTTAGAAGCAAATGCACCATTGAGCTTAAGAGGAAACGGACTGAGTTCACAGAGTAACCTTTAACCCTGTGTATGTCTTTGCTTTGTGAAGACACTGGATGACTTACTTGCTCAACCTGGTTAACAGGGTTTTGTAGCCAAATCACAGAGTCAGAAGCAAACTAGGTGGTTAGAAGAAAAGGAATTCTTCTTATTTGAATTATATAAGATTGAAACTGAGCCATTGGGTATCGAACCAAAACAGATGCCATAAGGACAAAAAGGGGTGGTCACAAAAGGGTGCCCTTGCCTAGTAACTAGCTGTAACTGAATTTTAGAAATTTAGAAAAGAG
Source organism: Protopterus annectens (assembly GCF_019279795.1). Classification (NCBI taxonomy): domain Eukaryota; kingdom Metazoa; phylum Chordata; order Ceratodontiformes; family Protopteridae; genus Protopterus; species Protopterus annectens. The sequence continues at coordinate 978,753,228 of NC_056733.1, read as the reverse complement.
AGAATCCCATTTGAAAAGACCTGTGCAGTTGGGTTCTGGTATAACAGTTTATACCTAGCAATAAAGTTTGCCAGAAACTGTAACTTCTGCATGATCTCCCAAATGATATTCCAGGAGATGGAGTTGAATGATTTATTGAAATCCAGTAACAGAAATGTGGCAGTAAAATTCTTTTTTGTATAAGAAGATTGTCCATTTAATTAAATTCAGTGCTCCTCGCTCAACCTTTGATGAACTCTGATGATTATTCCACTGTTCAATCAGTAGGCCAATATTTAACAAAAATCTTGAGATTGGTTTGCCAGTAGTGTGATGGGTCTGAAGAGTGGCAGGAGGGATTAAGGAACATTAACAGGTTAGCACAAATCATACTGCCTGGGAAATCGGATCCCCTGCAGCATATGAGTACAGAGTAAATATCAGCGCTACCAGTCATTCCTTAAAACATAAATAAAAGTCAGGAAAAAAAAAAACATCCAGCCCAAAGGCTTTGACCCATGGCAGATTTCCTCTGCCTGAGATATCTCTATCATGTATATGGTTGAACTTAATATTTTTACTGCAGTTTGAGGGAATTTGGGAACTGGTAGTCCCTGTAAAAAAGTGTGTTATCATTGTGTTATCACTACTAGAACCTGCAGACTCTTGTCAAGTATCAATAGAATAGACCTTGAAAAATACATTATTAATATCCTTGGTGCTAGTACATATCTTTCCTGTGTATCCTAAAGTGCACAGACTTGCATCTCCTTCACCCTTTACATTTCAAAGCTAAAGTTTTAGGGGATTTCATTTTCTTTTCCCGATGAATAAAACTTAATTTGGCCCCAACTGGTTGATACATGCATTTATAACATCTACATTATTTCCTGAGAGTTTGTATTTGCTGTTGTAGGTGCTTATTTCTATATCCATATTACTTATATAAACTGTTTGTGCTTTCCAGTTGTATCTCAATTAAAAGTTTCTTACAGCCTAGCTGCCTTTTTTCTTCTCTGTTAAAATTAATAATCCAGCTCCCACAACAAAAACTTAGAATTTTCTTAACTGTCTCTAGGAGTGCTTTTTCTGCTTATAGTTTACCCAGAAATATCATATTTTGATGGTGATGGTGAAGACAAACCTAGGATCCCTCACTAAGAGCGGGTCAAACCTCCATTGAGTATGGCACTGCTTCCCACTTTTGGGCACACTGGTTATAAAAATCATAGAATGGTCAGAAAGTGCAAATGTCTGCATATCCTCCTCCCATATCCAGGAACAGTACTGCCTGCGTATGATCCACATATCAAATCGACTAGCCACTCCTACAGTACTGCCTGCTTATGATCCACATATCAAATCGACTAGCCACTCCTGCCATTCCCAGAAAAGAGTAATTATACTCTGCCTAATAGCCAGGGAATTGTTATGGCTAGGCTTGTACAGGCCCTAGGGCTAATAGCCTAGTACCAACTTATGAACCTATGAACCTGATGGTGTGCCCACCAGACATCTACCTATTCCAAGTCAACCATGGCCGAATTAAGTTCCTGTAGAAACCTGGACAATTGAGTGTACCCACAGGGGTTCTTTTCATCCATGGATCAAGTATTAGACTGAAATCACTGCCCAAGCTAATAAAGCCCATCTGAGACAAGAAAGATTTAGCTACCTTAATACCATAGCTATCAGGGTAGAGTCATCATTGTTGTGATCACAGAAATTAGCTAAAAGGCCAAAAGCTGTTCTCAGTAATAAAACCACCCACCTTCCAATATCATCTCTTTGCTCCTCAACCACTATTCAGTTCAGAAGTTTATGAATTAAAATAACAACCCCTCCCCATTACCTGATCTTGTGCATGAGTTATACTACTGCCCTGGCCACATTGCAAACACTTTACAGATAGCTTGCTTTTTTACTTTGATTTCCTGAAACAATATAAGTAATGTGTGGTCTCTTGCTAAATTGCAGACAATGGCTTTAATCCTCCAAGGTGTTGAGATGCCCTTCATGGTCTAGCTCATCCCTGTAATCTCTATACATGATAGGCCATTTGTTTAACCCCCTTCCATGTTAGCTTGTGAGTAATATATTAGCCATAAAAACTGTACAAATTGAGCAAAAGTCAGAGATTACCAAGCAAAAATAAAGAAAGACAAAGTTTAATATGAAGCTAATACCAAGTGTATTAACTCAACAAAAGAAACAATAGCGGGCAAGGTACAGGTAGAGGTGTACAAAGGAGCCTAGCTTACAGTTAGCAAGATACTAAGAGAAAAGGGAAAAACACAGCCAGTTGTCACCTCTTCTCTAAAGAATGGCTTGCCTCATAAGGTAGTTATTTCCAGCTAAGCCAACTGTGAATTTGGGTGCTAAATCTAGGAAACTGCATATGATTAAAGGCCTGTAGAGCTCATGTTGATAATTTTCCATCACCAGTGTGCCAACAAAAAGTCTCCAGACCATGGTACTGTTTTTGTGATTAACTGATAACCAAGGTAGATGAAAAGGTCCCCCAAGAAGAAAAGATACAGATAATCCTAAAGCAAGTATAATTACATAGAAATAGTTCTTCAGAGAGCTACTTGTATAGTCCAGGCTAATACCTATAACAGTGCATTGGTCATTCAGATTGCTGGATCACCTTCCCCTGCTATCTAAAAGAAGGAATTCAGAAGGGATCCCATCCAAAAACAAGTAGCCTGCTGATCTGAAAGAGCATGCGTGGATGTCTCATTAGAAGTGATCTGATAGTCCTAAGTTCCCCCCACTGAGACATTTTTTTCAATTTGAATAGCAGGGGATAAGAAGAGTTCCCCAATGTCTTTATCCCAGCGACATGATCCAGCATCATTCAGAAGGCATGTCTATTATTATAAATGGTAATAGTGTAAGCAGGAAACATTTAGCCTTTTTGTGGTGCTGAATCACTTTACCTGTAAAGTCCTTTCCTTTCTTTCAGATTGGCAACTTGCTAGCTAAAGTTGCTCAGGGTCTGTCTCTTTTCTTTGCAGCCATGATCGGAACAGGTTGTCCAAAGGCTGCTTCCACGCATGAATTAGCTGATCCTGGAGTTTGTTTACACCTCTGCAGAACTGAGAAAAGAAAAGTGAAGATTTCCCTTAGTGAAAGCCATTGTAATCATCATCATCATCATCAGCCTCCTTTTTCCCATCTTCTACATGGGGTCGGGGTGTTGTGTCAGCTGTTGCTATGTCTCTCTCTCTTTCTCTCTAATGCCACTCTCCTACCTTTTTTGATACTCATACCTGACTGCATAGGTCTTTTCTCACACAATCCATCCATCTCTTTTCCTCTTCCCTTCTTCCTGTCTGCCCAAATCTTCTTCGCCAGATTATCTTCTGTTTTTCTGCACATGTGCCTGAACCACTGTAATCTGTTCTCTTTGATCTTTTCTGAAACTGAAGCTCTTTAGCTTCTGCTCTGATGTCCTTATTTCTACATCTGTCCCACAGAGTGCATTCTATCACCTTTCTCAACCACTTCATTTCCATCACCTCTAGCTTCCTCAACTGACTGTCTTTACTGCCCATGTTTATGCACCATACAGTAGCACTAGTTGCATCGCTGTCTTGTACACCTTACTTTTTGGCTTCTTTGCCAATCTTCTGTCATACACGGCACCTGACACGCTGTGCCACTTGGTTTCATCCCCTGTGATTCTAGCTTTGACCTCCTCATTCAGACTTCCCTTCTCTTCAGCCACCCCTACCAAATACTTGAAGCTGTTAACCTGCTCCACTGTTTCCCTTCTATCTCAGTTCTCAGCTTCTTTTGCTTTTCCCCCATTTGCTGCCATTACAACTGTCTTATCTGCATTCATTTTCATCCCTGTGCCTTCAGTTTTGCATTCCATTCCCAAATCCTTTGATAAAGTTCTTGCTCAGAGTCTGCCTATAATGTCACATCATCTGCATGCAGCAACTTTGTTGATCTGTCCCCTCCGACCTGTTTGCTAATGTAGTCCATCACTAGTATGAGCAGCAGAGGTTTTAGAACTCAACCCCGATGCACACCCATTCCCAACTGGATCCACTCTGTGAGACTGGCCACTATTCGAACTTGAGTTATCAGGTCTTTGTACATAGCTTGCACTAATTCTACTACTGTTTCTTGGACTTGCAACCAAAACAGGACTGCCTAAGTCAGCTTTCTTGGGCCCTTGTCATATGCTTTTGTCAAGTCTAGGAATGCCCAGTTGGAGTCTTTCCTCATTTCTAGCTTCTTCTCAAGTATCTGTCTCACTGCAAATATCGGGTCAGTTATGCTGCATCATGATCTGAATCTGAACTGGTCATCTCCCATCTTACTTTCTACTACTCTGTCTATTCAGTTATCAATCATCCTCTGCAGAACTTTCATGCAGTGTGACAGGAATCTGATACCTCTGTACAGGGGTAATAGGTGCTGATTGTGGAAACATGGGTAACTTGGCTAGGCTTGTAAAGGCCCTAGGACGATTAGCGTTGCAACGTCCTATAATTCTATGATCCTATGTACTGCCCACAGTTGTAAATGTCCCCTTTTTTTCTTGAACACTGGCACTAATATGTATGCTTATTATTCTCCAGTCATCTGGGATATGCCTTTCCATTTGTACTGCTTTGAGTACCATCAGGAGCCATTTCTTTTCAGTCTTACCCAACATCTTTATAATATCTGCAGTGATCTCATCTAAGCCTGCTGCTTTCCCTGACTTCATTTTCCTTAGTGCTGTTCTTACTTCTTCTATGGTGGGCTTCTCGTCTTCTCTCATTGTATGTTATATCTGTTCTTTAGTTCTCACACATGCTGTTTTGAAGTGCTGCCAATCTTCTTCAACTCCACCTATTTCCTGTTCTTGTTGAGGAGCCCTGAGTAATTCCTTAAACTGTTGTGCTTCTCCCCAATTAACTTCCAAGTCTGCTGCCTGGTCTCTGTTGACCTTAGGTCCTTCTCCGACCACTGTTTGCAGCTGAATGTGGCAACCACTGGTTTATGCTGTTGGCTGACTGTTTCATAGGGGATGACTTTGCAATCATGGACTCTACCTCAGTGCCTTTTGCTAACTAGGAGGAAGTCTACCTGCGTTACATGATTGCCATTCTTGCATGTGATCTTGTGACTGCCTTTCTGAATCATGCGTTGGCTACTATCAAGCCATTTGCCAGACAGAAGTCTAGAATGGCATCTACTTTATTCCTATTGCCCCACCCATGTGGACCCAGACAGTCATAATATCCTGTGCTGTCTGTCCCAGTATGTGCATTTAGGTCACCCATTATCAACACCAATTCATGATGTCCTGCCTTGTCTAGTAGGTCCTGCAGCTGCTATCTGAATGCACCCTTTGCCTCACTATCACAACCCTGCTGTGGGGTATAGGCTGAGATTATGAATACTGCCCTATCATTACACTGGAGTCTGATTGCCATGAATCTGTTACTAATTTTGATGACATGCCAGCAAAGTGTAAGACTGTATAACCAGTGGTAAGAAACAATTTATAAAATAAAAAACACTGCAAAGTGCTGTGGAGAAATAAGCATCATACAACTGAATTAGCATTTAAACTTAATTCGACTGCTTTCGTCCAACAAGTCTTCTTCAGAAATGTTTTTACATTTAAACAAACAGAAATATATATAGTATAAATTGACCAATAAGATCCTAAGATCAATTATACAATTAATAAAATCAATTTACCTAAAAACTTTTAAAGACATATATAAATATACAATTAATAAAATCAATTTCCCTAAAAACTTTAAAGACATATATAAATATACAATTAATAAAATCAATTTCCCTAAAAACTTTAAAGACATATATAAATATACAATTAATAAAATCAATTTCCCTAAAAACATTAAAGACATATATAAATATACAATTAATAAAATCAATTTCCCTAAAAACTTTAAAGACATATATAAATATACAATTAATAAAATCAATTTACCTAAAAACTTTAAAGACATATATAAATATACAATTAATAAAATCAATTTCCCTAAAAACTTTAAAGGCATATATAAATATACAATTAATAAAATCAATTTCCCTAAAAACTTTAAAGACATATATAAATATACAATTAATAAAATCAATTTCCCTAAAAACTTTAAAGACATATATAAATATACAATTAATAAAATCAATTTCCTAAAATTTTAAAGACATATATAAATATACAATTAATAAAATCAATTTCCTAAAAACTTTAAAGACATATATAAATATACAATTAATAAAATCAATTTCCCTAAAAACTTTAAAGACATATATAAATATACAATTAATAAAATCAATTTCCCTAAAACTTTAAAGACATATATAAATATACAATTAATAAAATCAATTTCCCTAAAAACTTTAAAGACATATATAAATATACAATTAATAAAATCAATTTACCTAAAAACTTTAAAGACATATATAAATATACAATTAATAAAATCAATTTACCTAAAAACTTTAAAGACATATATATACAATTAATAAAATCAATTTACCTAAAAACTTTAAAGACATATATAAATATACAATTAATAAAATCAATTTACCTAAAAACTTTAAAGACATATATAAATATACAATTAATAAAATCAATTTACCTAAAAACTTTAAAGACATATATAAATATACAATTAATAAAATCAATTTCCCTAAAAACTTTAAAGACATATATAAATATACAATTAATAAAATCAATTTCCCTAAAAACTTTAAAGACATATATAAATATACAATTAATAAAATCAATTTCCCTAAAAACTTTAAAGACATATATAAATATACAATTAATAAAATCAATTTCCCTAAAAACTTTAAAGACATATATAAATATACGATTAATAAAATCAATTTCCCTAAAAACTTTAAAGACATATATAACTAATGCAGGAAAACATCCATAAACATCATTTAGTGACCTTCAGTCTTTTCTCTTTCAAAAAACATTTAATATTAATCACGTCATCAGCTCCAGGATATCTGTCTGCATTCGGCTTCTTTTATTTCTACCCTGTTCCTATAACTACCTTCCCTAAGATCAAATAGGACCTGTTCTAATATCGAAAATAAAAACTTTTTATATTTGTTACAGGTTCGTGAATGTTTGTATAAGGCATTATTTTCATCTTTAA